>NC_139225.1:16158337-16230074 GCF_055691185.1 Crinia signifera
TACAGGAGATGTTGCGGTCGCTGTATACATCTATATACATGTGCAGGGGATGTGGCGGGCACTGTATACATCTATATACATGTACAGGAGATGTGGCGGGCACTGTATACATCTATATACATGTGCAGGGGATGTGGCGGTCACTGTATACATCTATATACATGTACAGGAGATGTGGCGGGCACTGTATACATCTATATACATGTGCAGGGGATGTGGCGGTCGCTGTATACATCTATATACATGTACAGGAGATGTGGCGGTCGCTGTATACATCTATATACATGTGCAGGGGATGTGGCGGTCGCTGTATACATGTGCAGGAGATGTGGCGGTCGCTGTATACATCTATATACATGTGCAGGGGATGTGGCGGTCGCTGTTTACATCTATATACATGTACAGGAGATGTGGCGGTCGCTGTATACATCTATATACATGTACAGGAGATGTGGCGGTCGCTGTATACATCTATATACATGTACAGGAGATGTGGTGGTCGCTGTATACATCTATATACACGTACAGGAGATGTGGCGGTCGCTGTATACATGTGCAGGAGATGTGGCGGTCGCTGTATACATGAACAGGAGATGTGGCGGTCGCTGTATACATCTCATATATTTGGCGGCCACTGCGATAATACTTTAGTCGTTGTCAGAATGAGCTATGTGCAGTAAATTATCGTTCTGGGCAAACCCCTCCCCCACCTTTGCCTCCATCTTGCACTTAACCAGAAAACCTAGGCACAAGTTGTGACCCGTGGAGGACAATGCTGCGGCCATTTCTCTGACTGATCACATCGTCTTCTTACCTTTGCAGGACCTCACAGGAGTGATCGCTGGGTCCTTGTCCTGGAGGGATGGAGACTCTGGGGGACAAAAAGGAGGGTGAGTGTTACCTGTATATAGAGATATACATTATCCTTGTGGCATCTGTTCCTGTACTATATACTCCCTTTTATGTACGGTGACCTGTTCTTGGCGGATATTTACCATGAAGGGGGGGACATCCTGCAATACATGGTGACCTATAGCCCTGAGCACTGGTGCATGTTATAAAGTCTGTGATTGTCCTCCCAGGGACAGATTCCGGGGACCCCGACACTGACCACGCTGACTCCTGTGCTATCTCACAGCTTCTACGTGTCATATATTAATGGGGAGGATATTATCAGTCAGAGAACATCCTCTCTGCTCCATCTGTTTACAGAAGAGCAGACTTCAGTGTAACCCGGAGCCAGGGATTGATCATTTATCAGGGCTAATGTATGTGTGTGATCAGTGGCAGATCAGATGTGTTTACTGACCCCGTGGCCTAGGGCTTTAGCGCTCAGTAATCCTTCATGTCTCCTGTCTGTGTTCCTTCCTCTCTCCCTCTCCGACCCGATGTGCTGCTGTCTCTCTTCCTCTCCCTCTCCATCCACACTCCAATTTACCTTTATTCTCTCACTCACTCACTCACGTGCAGTCCCGCTTTGTACCCCATCAGTGGCGCAATATTGGCACTGCAGCCTAAGCAGTGGGCGCATGGTCTATATAGATTCTGATTGGCTCTGGCGGTTTGTATGGAATCTGTCAAAAGTGTGTCCCTCCCAAAATGTCTGCCTTCTTAGAGGAGACAAATGCTAGAGGTCCTGGTGGGTAGAGTATATCACTACCCGGAAGTTACAAATATATAATATTGCCCCTGGCAACGAGCATGTAACCCACATTTTTTATTGTCAGGGCAACCCAATTCCTGGTTCCACCACTGGCACCACCCTGGTATTACTATCACTATTCTCACCTGGTGGGAACGTGCAGCGCACAATTAAAGTGTATCTGCCACCTGCTCACACTGCCGGCTGCCATTTTGTAAACTCCATATTGGCTCACCCTTTAGACAGGTGTGACATAACCCATAAACTGCTTCGGGTAAATTGACTTCAATTGTAAGGGGTCGATCCTATTCGCACCGGACGCACTTTACAGTGGTCGGAATTCGCCAAAAAGCGCTCGTTCGCTCCACGCGTTGGAACAGCACCTCGCACCCTTTGCGATTTATAGGATCAACCCCTTACAATGAAAAGAGGTGAAGTTTCGCATAGCGACCCATCGGATCCTGTTTATATTATTTTAGGATGCAACAGAGGAATAATAGACAGAATCTTTTCATTTTTAGAAGTCTTAAGGTGCCCATACACTAGTAAGATTTATCTTCAGATCTGGCTGGTTGAAACAAAAACATGGTTATGGATGAGTGACAGTTGCTCTCATCTATAACCATGTTTTTGTTCCAACCAGCCAGATCTGAAGATAAATCTGCGTGTGTATGGCCACCTTTAGGCTGAATACCTTGGCCAGAAAAATGGCTGCTTCCGCCGTGGGTAAGGGGGGCACCTTATAAGTTTCCCAGGAGTGCAGGAGGGCTTACGTGGAACAGTGCACTGTAAAACGTGATTGGTCACTTGTGATGTTGAACGTACAGTGTGTGGGTCCCTTCCTGGACTTCTCAGGTACTTATTGGAAATGGATGCTATCGCGCAGTTTAGACCGTGATCAACACGTTGCTGAAGTCGCTGTCCGGCTCATTGCCGCAAGGAAGCAGACAATAGCCATTGTACGGATCTGGCCTTCCACGTCCGTGGCCACGTCCGATCCCACTGCAGGGGTCCTGTATGATTTGATGGAACTGTCTCCCCACTGTTGTGCTACTAGAGCTAGATATTTATACGCTATAGGCGACTTGTAATAAATACCCCCCCCCCCCCATGAGGCGCACCACCCCGGCGGTGCTAATAATGGTTCCGTCTCCTGGGGTAAGAGCCTCCTGATGTTTGCGATAGAAGTTGTCTGCGGATTCTGCTGCTCTGTTGGAGAGTTTCCAGCTACGTTTAACAAGAAATGTTTTTATTCTTTTTCTATCTGCCCGGTTGTCCCGCAGGACCAGGTTACTCCCTGTTTATGTCCTGTCTGCGCATCGCATGGGCACAAAGAGATGTGGAGCAGGTAAGTCCTTTCTCGTCTTCCCTGCTGAATAACTGGAGGGATGCTGCATTAAGCCTTCATGCAGTAGCAGGGCAGGATTTCAGGATGTACCTTCTATGCGAGCGACTGCTTCCTGCACGTAGAACCTCTCTTGTCACTTGTTACAGTGACCTATACGGGCAGCATCTAATACCCACACTACATAAGATGACAATGACGGGTATATATGGTGCGCTGGGTGGATGGGTATATATGAGGCTTTCTGGTATATGAGCCAGCCGGGATACGGTCATTTGGTCTACAGCATGATGGTCGACATGGGTCTAGGTCGACATAGGAAAAGGTCGACATGGTTTAGGTCAAAAGGTCATTAGTTGGACGGGTTGTTAGTTGGACAGGTCGTTAGTTAGACAATGTCTAGGTCAACAGTCAAAAGGTCAACGTAGGGTTTTTCACTGTTTTGAGCCGACATCCGACATGTGCCGACAGGCGATATTTCATGCCCTACCATCCACTAGGACGTGGTGGGAGAATAAAATAGTGACTGTGTTGACATTCCCGTAAAAAAACAGTGAAAAACTCCATGTCGGCCTTTTGTCTGTCGACATATACATTGTCGAACTAACGACCTTTTGAACTAACAACCTTTCGACCTAGAACCATGTCGACCTTTTCCTATGTCGACCTAGACCCATGTCGACCTTTTCCCATATCAACCTAATGGTGTCGACCTAATGACTGTCGACCATCATGCTGTAGACCAAATTATCCCAGCTCGAGCCAGCCTGGATTGGTGCATTGTTTGTTAATATGTATTCGCTTATAACCAGCCAGTTTGTGCCGCAACAGGCCCAGGGCAACGTGAGAGATTTCATCGCAACGCTGGACGACCCGGAGACCGCGCTCCTGGACCTGCTGGATGACTGCAATTCCTCTAAGGGGAGAGGGAATTCTCTGGCCTCGTTCCTGGCTAATGAATTTCACAGGTGGCTCATAGATCATCCGCAAAGCCACCAGGTTAGGTGTTACATTGTGCTTTCTACAGAGCTATAGCGTTAGGTCTGCTGTAGATTATAAGTGGTATAATGTATCACCGGCTTATAAATTATTAGGGTATTCGCACTAATAACTTACTGTTGAGCCTGTATAGCCCCCCCCCCCACACACACACCCAGCGCTGACCCTAAATCCCTCCCTCTAGTACCTAACCCAAAGCCTTGCTGTAGTCCCTGACCCTTCCCCTAGAGCAGGGGTGTCAAACTCAAATTCATCGGGGGCCGCATCAGCAGTTTGGTCACCCTCAAAGGGCCGGTTGTATCTGTAGGACTATGTGTCCACTCTTTATTATCATTAATTATTGTCACTGCATTCAATTATTACTGTTTTTTTGTAATAATGTAAGTAATAACTAGCAGGGAGATTGGCTGGGGGCCTGGGACAGGGCACAGTGACATCAGATCGCCCAGCAGGTGACCTGGGCCTCTGGGTTCGCAGGACTCTCGCTAGAGTTCTGGACTGGTGGTGACAGTGGGACAGATAATGATAATGACCCTGGACACAGGCAGCCGCACTGCAGATTTGTGGGCTCAGGATCCGGCTGTGTGCTGCTGGCCTGGCTCTCTGCCTGCCCGGCCACGGACTCTGGACTGGACAGACTGGTCTGGACAACAAGAGACAACACAACTGTGCCCACCCCACTGCCGAACTTACAGTAAATATACTGAACCAACTGATGCCACTGCTGCGCAGCGCGGCACCACAGGCAGGAGGCAGCTCACCGCCGGGCCGGCGTCCAAGTCCGACAGGCAGCCCCAGCAGCATGCACGTCACGGTCTCACTGGCACTGCTGTCAGGCGGGCGCGTGTCACACATGGCAGCGCCGTAGCCGGGGAGTCAGGCACATCACACAGTGACACTAACAAGACTGTGTCCACTGTCCTGCCTCCCTCCTCCTCCCAGCGAGCGCCGCGGCGGAGTGACTGTGTCACCCGGCTTCCTCACGTTGTTAGGTATGTCTCTCAGTCTAGAGTCGTCATGTGAGTGTCACTGAATGTGATGTGACACTCACACTGTGATGGCTTCCCGCAGTAATGTAATCGGCGCCAGGCGGGGGTGGGTGGCGGCGGCTGCGTGGGCCACATGACGAGGTCTGGCGGGCCGGATTTGGCCCACAGGCCTTGTGTTTGACACCCGTGCCCTAGAGCATAAGCCTTTACCTAGTACCTAACACTATGCCTGACCCTCCCCCTAGAGCCTGACTTTGACCCTCCCACTAGTGCCTGACCCTCCCCCTAGTCCCTGACCCTTCCCCTAGAGCATAAGCCTTTACCTAGTACCTAACACTATCCCCCCCTAGTGCCTAACCCCGCTAGTGCCTGACCCTCCCCCTAGTGCCTGACTTTGACCCTCCCCCTAGTGTCTGACCTTACTCCTAGAGCCTGACCCTCATCCTAGCGCCTGATCCTAACCCTCCCCTCTACGGTCTGACCCTACTCCTAGATTGCCCTTCCCCCAGTGTCTGACCTTGACCCTCCTCCTAGTGCCTGACCCTCCCCCCTAGATTGACTCTTCCCCTAGTGCCGGACTTTGACCCTCCCCCTAGAGCCTGATCCTACTCCTAGATTGACCCTTCCCCTAGTGCCGGACCCTGGAGCCCTAAGCCTTCACCTAACACTTTCCCCCTAGTGCCTAACTTCCCCCCATTGTACCTGAACCCTCCCTAGTTTCTGACCCTAAAGTCTGTGAAAAATGGTGACTTTTCACATGTCGACATTTCCTTTGTTGTCATTGTAAACCTGTTGACATTTTGCGGATGTGGACATGTTGAATGTAATCATTTCCACAGTGTGAACACCATAGCGGCGTACATTGTGGCGTGGATATTAGGACTGCGTTCCCTTGCGTATATGAAGGGCGAGCACTAAGCAGGGAAGTACATGTGCAGTGTCCTGTGTCACTGATGTCCCCGGCCTCCTCTGTGTGTTTCAGTGCGGCTTGCGATTGCGGAAGCTGCAGTCACGCGTCTTCAGTTTGGTGGCAGAGGGGCAACTGCTGGACGTTCTCCTGACCATGTACCGGCTGCAGGATGCCGAGCAGTCCTTCCTGCTGGGACACGTCACCCACCTGCACCAGACCGGAAAGTACAAAGAGGTAACCACATATAAGCCCTTAGGGCCCAGTGCAGACCTAGCGATCAGGTTAACGCATGACCCCCGCCGCCCAAAATCCCCTCACACATCCGCTGACACAGAAGAAAAAACATTCGATGTTACTGACCATCGATTGATTCCCCCCCCCCTCCCCCTCTGTTCCCAGGTAAATGTAAGCCAGGACTTATTTTTAAGATGCCGCTCTTCTATGGATCGGGGGCGGGCGCTGACGTCATGTGACCTCATCCGCCCTCCCCGAGCAACATCTGCATTTGCAGGGGTCCGCCCAGCGTTTTCGAGGGCACGCCCATAAAACGCCAGGGGTCCACCCCGCAATGTCCCCTGCCTGTCAATCAGACCACTAGTGCCCCAGCGAATGAAAATTTTGCTGGAGGCGATCGCTGCGTGGGTTTGTACTATGCGTAAACCACACCATCGGAGATGGGGCCAAATTCGGCCTCTAAAGAACGGGTGTGAATCGGCCCCTTAGTCTGTATATTGGCAGAGAATTGCTGGCGTGGTGATCGGTGGCAAAACGGTCACATTGACTCACCATTGTGCTCTGGAACACATGACAGTTGGTGAACTCTCCCTGTGCACCTGCTAGGGGTGACCTGGGACATGTGACCTCCTGGATGGTCTAGAAACTGACGGTTCTATGCAGCCACCCAGGGTGAGAAGGGGTAAAATGTTCCGCCCAGCAAACTTTTACAGAGGGGAAAAAATCACAGACCGCTCGCATGGGGTCCGTCCTGTCAGAAACCAAGTGTTCTTCTTCCTCGCCACCCTGTGAGGAAGCCCACGCAAACCTGGTGAGAACAGACAAACTCCACACATTCTGTCATAGTGACCCATATATATATTCTTAGGCAGGTATTTTTTTGGTCTAATTTCTTTTGTGTACAAACTGGAAGGTTCCACTAAAATGGCTTCTGGGAAATACAAGATGGCGTCACTGCTGCCCGTGGCCTCTGTCCCTTCCCTCTCCCCCTTTTTTTATTCTGATTCTAGGCAAACAATGGTGGAATTGAGAGCGCAGCAGAGGCTCGTATAGTGTGCAGCTATTCTCCGCAGACCCCCTGAATGGAGCAGGCGGTGCCTGGGAATAATAAGGGCTAGGCAGAAGGCGGCTAGTGTTTCATGGCCGTCTCATGTTACACTTCAGCCTTTTGAAAGAGTGACTGTGGCCGGCTGAATGAGACTTCCCTGCACTCCAAAAGGCAGAGAGGCGAGGACAAAGGTGCCTCTTGTCGCAAGGCTGCCCCTCCCACTGAGAGCGGCCATTGTCAGACACACAGAGGGCCAGTCTGGCAGGACCATGCATGCTTCACTGCCTTCTGCATTCAGTCCCCTGTCAGCTCGGATTAGCCGGGGATCCTGGGACTGAATGGGCTGTGATGTATTTCACGTCTCAGGGTGGGCTCTGTCTGCGCAGGCCGAGTGGGCACCGTTCTGGGTGCAGTGCGTTGCTCAGGGACCCCCTGGCCATTTTTTTTTTTTCATGTTGACCTTCTGCTTGTGTCAACTTTTTGTCGCTGTCGACCTAGCGCATTGTTGACCTAGACATGATCTGTGAGCGGGTAAGGGTCATAGGTTCGACTCTATGAAGGTCAACATACATTGGGTCGACCACTGAAAAGTCGACAGGGCTGAGGTAGACACCTGAAATAGGCAAACGTGACAGTTAAAAAGGTCGACATGTTTTTTTTTTGTTTGTTTTTTTAGCCGACATGAGCCGAGCACAGCGAGGGACGCGGTATAGTTAGACAATGTCCATGCAGACTGTGTCGGCATTCGGGGGGGGGGGAGTTAAAACTCATGTTGACCTTTTGACTGTCGGCATTCCCATTGTCCACTTAATGCTTGTGTCGACCCAATGTATCTCTGCCTTCATTGAGTCATACCCGCTCACAAACCATGTCTAGGTCGTCATTGACAAAGGATTGACGCAAGCAAAAGGTCAAGATGGAAAAATCGACACATGAAAAGAGTTTAAAAAAAAAAAAATTGCGTCTATGCCGACACCTGTGTATGTGGCCCTCCAATTAGTTTTGTTACCGTTCCTAGTCAGTCCATGTGGATGGTACATCATTAACAATGTCCCAAAACTTGTGAAAACTCCATGTCGACCTTTTCATGTGTCAACCTGTTGATTCTCTCCGTTATAGTATGTAATCACCTGTCAGTGGAAGCACTTACCTGCAGACTCGGCCGGTCGGGGTTCCGGGCGTGGGAACGGTCTGTACGCTGGAAGATGTAGGTGGACATACTCAGATAAGCCGATCGATCTTAGGCATGGTTGGTGTAGCGGTTAGTATTGCTGCCACCACAACCTGTCAGTGTGTAGTTTGTATGCTCTCCCTGTGTTTGGGTGGGTAAGCAGCGGTCATTCCGGGTTGGGCACCGGCTTCCTATTATGTTACGGTGTTGGGCTGGGGGTGTATTCGGCTATGGCGTGTCTAATGCGCAGAAACTCTCTCTCATAGGCGGCCATTGTGAGCACCAAGCTGAACCTGCAGCCTGATCTGGACCTGGAGCAGGTGAGTTGTTTTATCGCCTCTATAAGGGTACAGTGGGGTGTCCGCGCCCGCCGCCAGATGGGCTGATCTATCTGTGGCGCTTTGTGTGGGCACCTTAGGCCAATACCCCACATGGCACCAGCACCCGCCTCTCACCTAGCCCGTGTTCCCTGCTCCCGCAGATGTGCACCCCCTTGCTGCTGATGGAGAGATATAACCTGGTGGAGAGGTATGTGGCCGGACACCCGGAGCTGCAATGTCGGCTGCTCCAGATGTTGGATCGGTGGAGCGACGCCAGCTTCAGCCCCAGGAAACTTAGCAGGTACATATATCACAGAGATCCAACCCCAGCACAATGGCTGCCCATGGTTATAGGTTACTGGTCCAGTAACCCTGTGCTCTTTATAGGGAGTATAAGGGACTTCCCACTGTGAAGCCGGACAGACTGAACCTAAAAACTGTCAGCAAGCTGGCCTTCAAGCTGCTGGAGATGTACAACCTCGATCCAGGTGAGTGGTCCCAGTACTGAGCGATCGCTCACCTGCATTTACCTGCCCACTCACCTGGCAGGCTGATCACTTACCTGCGCACTTCCCATAGCTCACCTGGCAGGCTGATCACTTACCTGCGCACTTCCCATAGCTCACCTTACATGCTGATCACTTACCTGCGCACTTCCCATAGCTCACCTGGCATGCTGGTCACTTCCCATAGCTCACCTGGCAGGCTGATCACTTACCTGCGCACTTCCCATAGCTCACCTGGCAGGCTGATCACTTACCTGCGCACTTCCCACAGCTCCCCTGGCATGCTGATCACTTACCTGCGCACTTCCCATAGCTCACCTGGCATACTGATACCCAGTGTACTCTCACCACTCGTATCACTACTGACACCTGTGCTCCACAGTGTGCTCACCACTCAGATCACTACTGACACCTGTGCTCCCCAGTGTACTCACACCACTCAGATCACTAGTGACACACCTGCAATCCGTATTCCTCTAAGTCTTCTGATGTGGAGGATCTGTATCTATTTGTGTGATATGTTGCACCTTATTATATTATATATATATATATATATAGTAACGTTTCTCCATATAACCCTGTATCTAAGTCACACACATTGTTTCCTTTTCAGCTCTCTGTATAAACCTGATAAATCAGCGTCACCTGGGCACCCTGAAATACCTCATGTACAAGAGATTTGTGGAGGTTAGTTGTATACAGCTCCTCCTGTGTCGGTGGTGTCTGGCAGCGTGGGACCTCCTCTGTATTGTTACAGGGAACATGAGACTAGTAATCCAGGGCTCTAAAGTGTGAGACCACCCTGTTGGCAGATACAGAGCTCCCTTCTCACAAACACGTGTTCACTTAATCATGAGCATACAGGTACAGGTAATACTGTAGGTAATGTCTGATGTAGCAGCTACAAAGATTATATACATACATAGATATGGGATACGGTCGGTTGGTCGACTTTAAGATGGTCGACATGGGGTTTTTCACTGTTTTTCGAGCCTACCATCCCACTAGGGAGTGGTGGGAGAGTAAAACAGTGTGGCGAGCGCAACGAGGCATGGTGAGTGCAGTGAGCCATGCGAAGGGACGCAGTGCACTTAACACTGTGTCCATGTCGACTGTGTCACCATTCGGGTCAAAAAACACTGAAAAACCTTTTGACTGTCGACCTAACCCATGTGCCGACATAGACACCTGTTGACCTAGTCCCATGTCGACCTAGACACCTGTCGACCCAATGATTGTTGACCCAATGATCCCATTCCATACATACATACATACATACTGTTCTTGCTGTGCTAAACAGAGCTCAGTCTGGTGCGCAGCGGCTGTAGAGCCCCCGGTGTGGTGCGCAGAGGCTGTAGAGCCCCCGGTGTGGTGCGCAGCGGCTGTAGAGCCCCCGGTGTGGTGCGCAGCGGCTGTAGAGCCCCCGGTGTGGTGCGCAGCGGCTGGAGAGCCCCCGGTGTGGTGCGCAGCGGTGAGAGAGAGCCCCCGGTGTGGTGCGCAGGGTGAGAGAGAGCCCCCGGTGTGGTGCGCAGCGGTGAGAGAGAGCCCCCGGTGTGGTGCGCAGCGGTGAGAGAGAGCCCCCGGTCTGGTGCGCAGCGGTGAGAGAGAGCCCCCGGTCTGGTGCGCAGCGGTGAGAGAGAGCCCCCGGTCTGGTGCGCAGCAGTGAGAGAGAGCCCCCGGTCTGGTGCGCAGCGGCGAGAGAGAGCCCCCAGTCTGGTGCGCAGCGGTGAGAGAGAGCCCCCGGTCTTGTGCGCAGCGATCGGAGTACCACCGTTGTTGGCGGTGTTTCTATCTGGCAGAAATCACGCTGCTGTACTGATCCCCTAACAGCCATTGCTATGAATGCAGGTTGGAGTATACTGTACGTAGCGTGTACACTGCATGTGCAGGTGGTTGGTCCTCATGTATGACAGTCCGGGCACTTCTCAGACTGCAGTTCATTCCAAGGGAATTTTCTAATGAAACAAGTCATTTGTGTTTATGGTTTCCGAGAAATGTCGGCTTAATTCAGCCCTCTGCTAATTGCTGCATGAAGTAATTATTATATATTAGTGCAGCTTGACCGGGCCACACACAGGACTTGGAAGTGGTGGGTGTGTACCTGTGGCGATATCGCACCGTGTGTACAGGGCAATTTACTCCAGTAATTCATTTAATGTGTCTCCACCAAGGGGGAAATAGTATGTGTCGAATGAAGGAATAAAGTAATACGGGCAGTGACAGTACTTTAGGGGTGCAGTCTCCAACAGCGAATCTGAGGTACTTCTACACTGGATGTGGGAACATATACAGATAAAGTGCTGAAAATGTTTATTCCAGTGTCTGGATCTCCATGTAAAAGAATTTTTTGCAACATGTGATTTGTGTTACAAGCATCATGAAGCGTGCAGTGATTTCACTTCTACTTAGTGAGTGAAGGGGATGTGTTCATCAATGTTGGCTTGGCTTACAAAATGGCTGCCTCTGCTTAGCACAGATGACCGTCATGCTCCTAGTGTAAACTACCAAGCAGTTTGAAGTTACATAAAGATAATAATGACAGTTTGGCAATTGCACCATTGCACTAAATCTCAGTGTAGTCCGTACTCTAATGTCAGTTTTCCATTTTATCTTTCAGAAAACAATGACGCAGGAGAACTGGACGGACCACGTGCAGGTAACACTGTCTGTGCTGTGAGAGGTCACGGGCTTCCATAGGCGAACTGACGCACTACAAGTACCTTGCTCCTCCCTCTAAGCTCTAGAAAGGGGCATACGCTATAACACTCACCTCACAGATACAGTAACTCCGACCTCCCATATACAAGTGATGCTGTCCTGTCCATCTCGCCTGTGCCACCTTATACCACATCAGGGCTCCCCTTTACATAGGGCAGCCATGTGACACCGTCCTGTTTATCTCACCTGTGCCACCATATACCTCACCAGGCCTCCCATATACCAGTAACAATATCTTGTCCATCTCACCTATGCCACCATATACCTCACCAGGCCTCCGGTATACCAGTAACACCGTCTCGTTCATCTCACCTGTGCCACCATATACCTCACCAGGCCTCCTGTATACCAGTTACACCGTCCTGTCTATCTCACCTATGCTGCCGTATACCTCACCAGGCCTCCCGTATACCAGTAACACCACCCTGTCCATCTCACCTGTGCCGCCGTATACCTCACCAGGCCTCCCGTATACCAGTAACACCGTCCGGTCCATCTCACCTGTGCCACCATATACCTCACCAGGCCTCCCGTATACCAGTAACACCGTCCGGTTCATCTCACCTGTGCCACCATATACCTCACCAGGCCTCCCGTATACCAGTAACACCGTCCGGTTCATCTCACCTGTGCCACCATATACCTCACCAGGCCTCCCGTATACCAGTAACACCGTCCGGTTCATCTCACCTGTGCCACCATATACCTCACCAGGCCTCCCGTATACCAGTAACACCGTCCCGTTCATCTCACCTGTGCCACCATATATCTCACCAGGCCTCCCGTATACCAATAACACCGTCCTGTCCATCTCACCTATGCCACCATATACCTCACCAGGCCTCCCGTATACCAGTAACACCGTCCTGTCCATCTCCCCTGTGCCACCATATACCTCACCAGGCCTCCCGTATACCAGTAACACCGTCCCGTTCATCTCACCTGTGCCACCATATACCTCACCAGGCCTCCCGTATACCAGTAACACAGTCCTGTCCATCTCACCTGTGCCACCGTATACCTCACCAGGCCTCCTGTATACCAGTAACACCGTCCTGTCCATCTCACCTGTGCCACCATATACCTCACCAGGCCTCCCGTATACCAGTAACACCGTCCTGTCCATCTCACCTGTGCCGCCATATACCTCACCAGGCCTCCCGTATACCAGTAACACCGTCCTGTCCATCTCACCTATGCCGCCGTATACCTCACCAGGCCTCCCGTATACCAGTAACACCACCCTTTCCATCTCACCTGTGCCGCCATATACCTCACCAGGCCTCCCGTGTACCAGTAACACCGTCCTGTCCATCTCACCTGAGCCACCATATACCTCACCAGGCCTCCCGTATACCAGTAACACCGTCCTGTCCATCTCCCCTGTGCCACCATATACCTCACCAGGCCTCCCGTATACCAGTAACACCGTCCCGTTCATCTCACCTGTGCCACCATATACCTCACCAGGCCTCCCGTATACCAGTAACACCATCCTGTCCATCCCACCTGTGCCGCCGTATACCTCACCAGGCCTCCCGTATACCAGTAACACCGTCCTGTCCATCCCACCTGTGCCGCCGTATACCTCACCAGGCCTCCCGTATACCAATAACACCGTCCTGTCCATCTCACCTGTGCCACCATATACCTCACCAGGCCTCCCGTATACCAGTAACACCGTCCTGTCCATCTCACCTGTGCCGCCATATACCTCACCAGGCCTCCCGTATACCAGTAACACCGTCCTGTCCATCTCACCTATGCCGCCGTATACCTCACCAGGCCTCCCGTATACCAGTAACACCACCCTTTCCATCTCACCTGTGCCGCCATATACCTCACCAGGCCTCCCGTGTACCAGTAACACCGTCCTGTCCATCTCACCTGAGCCACCATATACCTCACCAGGCCTCCCGTATACCAGTAACACCGTCCTGTCCATCTCCCCTGTGCCACCATATACCTCACCAGGCCTCCCGTATACCAGTAACACCGTCCCGTTCATCTCACCTGTGCCACCATATACCTCACCAGGCCTCCCGTATACCAGTAACACCATCCTGTCCATCCCACCTGTGCCGCCGTATACCTCACCAGGCCTCCCGTATACCAGTAACACCGTCCTGTCCATCCCACCTGTGCCGCCGTATACCTCACCAGGCCTCCCGTATACCAGTAACACCGTCCTGTCCATCCCACCTGTGCCGCCGTATACCTCACCAGGCCTCCCGTATACCAATAACACCGTCCTGTCCATCTCACCTGTGCCACCGTATACCTCACCAGGCCTCCCGTATACCAGTAACACCGTCCTGTCCATCCCACCTGTGCCGCCGTATACCTCACCAGGCCTCCCGTATACCAGTAACACCGTCCTGTCCATCTCACCTGAGCCACCATATACCTCACCAGGCCTCCCGTATACCAGTAACACCACCCTGTGCATCTCACCTGTGCCGCCATATACCTCACCAGGCCTCCCGTATACCAGTAACACCACCCTGTCCATCTCACCTATGCCGCCGTATACCACACCAGGCCTCCCGTATACCAGTAACACCACCCTGTGCATCTCACCTATGCCGCCGTATACCTCACCAGGCCTCCCGTATACCAGTAACACCGTCCTGTCCATCTCACCTGTGCCGCCATATACCTCACCAGGCCTCCCGTATACCAGTAACACCGTCCTGTCCATCTCACCTGTGCCGCCATATACCTCACCAGGCCTCCCGTATACCAGTAACACCGTCTCGTTCATCTCACCTGTGCCACCATATACCTCACCAGGCCTCCTGTATACCAGTTACACCGTCCTGTCTATCTCACCTATGCTGCCGTATACCTCACCAGGCCTCCCGTATACCAGTAACACCGTCCTGTCCATCTCACCTGTGCCGCCATATACCTCACCAGGCCTCCCGTATACCAGTAACACCGTCCTGTCCATCTCACCTGTGCCGCCATATACCTCACCAGGCCTCCCGTATACCAGTAACACCGTCCTGTCCATCTCACCTGTGCCGCCATATACCTCACCAGGCCTCCCGTATACCAGTAACACCGTCCTGTCCATCTCACCTATGCCGCCGTATACCTCACCAGGCCTCCCGTATACCAGTAACACCACCCTTTCCATCTCACCTGTGCCGCCATATACCTCACCAGGCCTCCCGTGTACCAGTAACACCGTCCTGTCCATCTCACCTGAGCCACCATATACCTCACCAGGCCTCCCGTATACCAGTAACATAGTCCTGTCCATCTCACCTATGCCGCTGTATACCTCACCAGGCCTCCCGTATACCAGTAACACCGTCCTGTCCATCTCACCTGTGCCACCATATACCTCACCAAGCCTCCCGTATACCAGTAACACCGTCCTGTCCATCTCACCTGAGCCACCATATACCTCACCAGGCCTTCCGTATACCAGTAACACCATCCTGTCCATCTCACCTGTGCCGCCGTATACCTCACCAGGCCTCCCGTATACCAGTAACACCATCCTGTCCATCTCACCTGTGCCGCCGTATACCTCACCAGGCCTCCCGTATACCAGTAACACCATCCTGTCCATCTCACCTGAGCCACCATATACCTCACCAGGCCTCCCGTATACCAGTAACACCATCCTGTCCATCTCACCTGAGCCACCATATACCTCACCAGGCCTCCCGTATACCAGTAACACCATCCTGTCCATCTCACCTGTGCCGCCATATACCTCACCAGGCTTCCGTATACCAGTAACTCTATCCTGTCTTGCGTGCTTTGCAGAACACGGTGGGGGAGAACCGCTGGTTACAAGAACAGTGCATCTCGCTGCTGTGCCGCTATACCGATCTGGAAACGGCCGGGCGCTGGGCTCTGAAGTTTGAGTTGCCCAGAGAAACTCTGAGTCACAATCTGGCAGACATTGTGCAGGACCTGTGTGTGCAAGAGACGTAAGTAATACCCCTTTTACACCAAAATCCCTGGTCGGACCCTGGTCTTTGAACACAGGAGTTTCCAGGGTTGGACCCAGGTTCATACCCAATTTACACAGCACTGTGACCCAGGTCGGACCCAGGTCTGCGCCGTTTACACTGAACCTGGGCCAGCACTCCTTTTCCCTATGGATGACATTAAAAATGTCCATTTTAGGACTGATAAACTGCCAGCCAACCTTCCCTCAATGATTTAAAATAAAAACTAAAAGACATGGCTAGTTAGCATTGAAGAATGATGGTTTGTTTATTTAGTAAAATATTTTTCAAAAAGTTTTATTCAGTGCTCAAGCACACATAGTGGTATAAAATTGCAGCATCACCCATGTGCTCTCCCCAGCCCCTTCCCCTGCAGCAGCAGAACAAATCTCCCCCCAGTCCCCCCCCCCCCCCCCCCATCCAATTATGATTTCTGTGTGCACTGCCCGTATCCTTCCTGACTGCTGTCTTTTGCCACTGCAGCGCACTGTGGAAAGGCGTCCAGCACTTCTGGTATCCTTTCAGCACTACCCGGATGTAACAACCTGGGTTGGGACCATTTACACCGCCCACGACCCAGGTCCAACCAGTGTTCAAGCCTGGTCAGGACCTGGGTAGGAGACCAGTGTTACTGGACCTGGGTTGGCCCCTTTTACACCAAGGCTGACCTGGGTCCAACCTGGGTTATTCCTTGGTGTAAAAGGGATATAACAGGGAGCCGTGCAGCCATGATGTACGTGGGTGTAGGGTATCTCCCCCCACACACGGAGCAATTGTATTTATATTGTTTCTATGCAGGGTAAATACTGGCTGCTTTTGCATACATTTCAGTTTGAATGCAGCCCACCCAAATCAAACTCTCTCTGCACATGTTGCATCTGCCCCACCTGCATTGCAGCATTGTTTTGCCCATTTGCTGAATCCGGCCCTTGGTCAGTGCGCCAAAGCATATGGAATGCCTGGGAACGGTGTGTGTGTGTGTGGTGCTGTGCTTTGTAGCAACAGAGACAACGCTGGCATTGAGTCCCGTGGCGAAGGAGGATAGTCCCTGCAATACTGGCACATGTGTGAGAACTCTGTCACCTACATGCAAACTGAACCCCGGAGGTGCCTGACATCCTGCCTCCCGCAGTTCCCACCAGCGCTCAGGTGCCGGTACTCTGTGGTCAGGGCGTGAGAGAATTCTGCCATTCCCAGGGCTGGAAGCCGCAGTGTAAATAGGTCTCATCACCCCTGCTTGGCACTTGGTCCTCGGCCGGATCACAATCCGCTCTGTGCTGCAGGAAAACGCACACCATCGCTAAATAGTTATCACAAATATTGACTTCTACACACACACACACACACACACACACACACGCAGAATGCTGCATGGTGTTTGCACAGCAGCAAGTGTCCCAGAACCCCGCACTGTCCTCTGTCTCCTAATGCACCTCACAGCGTGGGAAGATCTGACCCAGCCCGCTCCAAGGATGAGACAGGGCAATGAATTATGACATTTACCTGTCTGCCTGAGAACCGGCTTTCCGCAGGTTAACGCACTCACCACCGCGCACCGGCTCTCAGGGAGAGATCTCAGCGTGTGCTTGGAATCTGTCCAATTCCCACAAGAAACGCTGAAATACACTTTCTCAGTCCTGGGAACCTCGCGCAGGACAAGTCTGCACCCATGCCCGGCTCTGGGAATTAGACGCGCTGGTACAGAGCCCAGGTAGGCATGTCGTTTCCCAGGCAGAGGGTTGCTGGAACTTGTAGTTCTGCAAGAGCTTGGGAACGATGGGGCATAGGCAGTTTGTATAGCTAGAAGTGGTTGGAGAATGACGTTTAACTAGTTTATAACTTGGTTATTTGAATGTTTTAATATCTTTGGGCAAACAGGCGTTCTCTTATTCAGGTTATTGATACGTGCTTAGAATTCCGGTTCTATATATTTGTTACATTGACCCCTTTTAGACCGAGGTTAAAACCCGGATCCGCATCGGTGTAAAAGGGGTAGCTGGAAAAAAAAATGGGTCCTTTTCCCAGCGACTCCTACCGGCTGGAACATGGGCAGGACCTAGGTGGGGGAGGCAGTGCAAACGGGTATACTGGGTTATCGGACCCGGCTTCCGTTTACAGCAATGGGAGAGCCCAACCTTCGGACCTTGGCTCCCTGCGGTCAGCATGGAGATTGGGCGGGGGGCGCACACAGCCTCTGTGCAGACAGCAGCGGAGGCAGGGGGAGGAGGTGACTGGATGCCTGTGTGTGGCATCCATTCACCTCACAGACAGCAGCTAGGGGGGTGTACAGAGGCTGGGGGTAGCCCAGCAGCTTAACTTGGTGCTGGGCTTGCCCCCTGGAGCGGCGATCGGGGGCAAGCCCAGAACCAAGCGCCGCCCCCACTGCGTGTCAGCAGCGCAGTGTAAATGGGAAAAACCTTGGATCCGTCCCGGATTGGAACCGTGTTCCAAATACCTGGTCAGATCCGTGATTTTGGTGTAAAAGATGAGTGTTTCTAGGGGATACGGTCATTACGTCGACCCTGTTAATGTTCACAAGCATTGGGTCAACCGCTGAAATAGCTCAACATGACTAAGGTCGGAAGGTTGACATAAGCATACGGTTGACGTCAAAAGGCTGACATACATTTTACACTTTTTTTTTTTTTTTGTAGCCAACATGTGGGCAAACATTCGTTCAATACTGCTCATTCTTTTGACGTCGCTGATCAGCAATTTCCCAGTACTCTGTAACTGATAAATATCCTGGTTTTATTACTGTCCTCCATTGTGATGTCCTCTACACCTGACCTACCGTGTTTCCCCGATAATAAGACCTACCCCGAAAATAAGCCCTACCCTTGATTTTGGACACTGGTCCTAAATAAGCCCTACCCCGAAAATAAGCCCTAGTAAAATTTCATTATCTGGCGTTCAGACAATAGATTCTACACCTGCTAAACCCCCCTGATCCCCCACTCACCACCCCTAACCCCCCTCACCTCCGTTGTGTAGATAAAAGCACAGGCTTCTTCTGAAGCCGCTTCTATTCCCATGGATGCATTGCGGTGCGGTACGTCACCGCGCACATAACGCGGCTGCAGAACGGAGCTGTGTCACAGCAAAGAAGAGCTGGACATTATTGAGACATAAAGGAGTATTGGGGTATGTTTACCTTTATCACGGAGGACTGGGGACATGTTTATTACTGTAAGGAGGACTGGGGGCATGTTTACTGGTATAATGGAGGACTGGGGGCATGTTTATTAAGGAGTACTGGGGTATGTTTACCTGTATCAAGAAGGACTGGGGGCATGTTTATTAAGGAGGACTGGGGGCATGTTTCTTGACATTTGCTGTCAATGTTCATTAAAATAAGCCCTACCCCTAAAATAAGCCCTATGGTGTTTTTTGTTCAAGAAAAAAAAATAAGACAGTGTCTTATTATCGGGGAAACACGGTAGTAACCGTCTGCTAACTACTGGTTTTATTACTGTCCTCCTCTATTGTGATGTCCTCTACACCTGACCTAGTGACCGTCTGCTCACTACTGGTTTTATTACTGTCCTCCTCCATTGTGATGTCCTCTACACCTGACCTAGTAACCGTCTGCTCACTACTGGTTTTATTACTGTCCTCCTCCATTGTGATGTCCTCTACACCTGACCTAGTGACCGTCTGCTCACTACTGGTTTTATTACTGTTGTGGGAGCACATTAATGCTGTTATAGGGCCTTATTCTGGTTGACTCGCTCGGATGCTAATTCGCATCCTTGCTAGTCACCCTAACCCCGCCTTGCGAATGGTTAACCAGCGACACCCATTCACAAGCGGGATTCTTTTGCAAGGCTTGCAAATGGATGTTTTATGTGAACATCCATTCGCATGCCGCTTGCAAGGCTGGGTGTGTGCACCCGGCGAACAAACTTTTCACTGAGTTTGCACGCACCCAGTGTATTCACACATGCTCAGAAATGCTACGGCGCATGTGCAAAACATCGGTCCCATGTGAACGAGCGGCCGCTGCGAATAAACCACAATAAGGGCCATAGTGCGCGCACACCAGATGTGTAAATATCGTTATCGTCCATATCATTTAAACATCTCATATAATGTGTACCCAGCTTAAGGTGAATTGCAAATGTGCCAAAATGCTAATCTTTCCTATTTGCACAAAGGTTTGCCTGCTAAACCCATTGATCAGTATCTCTCCTGTTCCCCATCCTCGTTTTGGGAGCTGCCTCCAGATTATCAGTATACACTTGTGCGTCTGAGTGCCCGGCCGCAGATGGCATTTCTTGCACCCCCTGATAAACCCCCTCCTGTCACATTTCCTTTCCGCATCCCAAATCTTACACCTAGCAGTGACTTCCTCTCATCCCCTTTCCCCGACTCCCATTTCCCAAAGGTTTTATTAATGACAACCCCCCCCCCCCCCCTCCCCTCACTTGTTCTGTTCTATGTTACAGGCTGTCGGAGACTGAGAAAATCTCTGAGGATTCTCCAGCAAGGAAAAACCACTTTTACCAGCTTCCGATTCCCAGGAGCAGAGTTCATTTCCTGCAGGATCAGGCCGAGCTGTCCGGCTGCAGAGACCTAGTCCTCAAGGTAACGGGAAGCTGTCCCAGCAAAGTCCGCAGTGATGGATGTCACCTCACACATTCCCCGGCTGTGCTCTGCCTGTCACAGCTCATTGCCGGAGGTGTGGATAATATCCAGCACTGTGGCGTATAAGTGACCTCAGTAGCACACTGGCCGGACGTCTAGGTCGCTTGCAAGGAGAAAAACCTCAGCGGTGCTTCGTTCTCTGGCTTTGCGCAAGTTTTTCAACGAAGATTTGGCAGACATTGAATATTGTTAAAGTGTCGTTTCCATATACTGCATAAAACAAAATGCGTTTGGCCGGCGGATCATGCAGGAATTGGACTACTTAAAGTGGGAGCCTGCTCCTGTGACAATAGCAAATTATCGCGCAGCCGCTGCGTACGCAGACACCGCTGCTGCTGTGCCAATCATACCCTCAGTCTTTGGTCAATCATTAATAAACGTGAAGATCTGTTTTATACAGACACAAATGCAGACGTTCTCTTCCTTCTGTCAACATCCAAAACAAGTTATTTTTTGTTTTAAACAGTTTAGTTCTTATTGAAGCGTGGAATGGCGAATAAAATGAATGATTTGTTGATGCGGATGGGACGCCGGGGGTCGGGATTCAAACCGGGTGGGGGGGGGGGATGGGTTGGATAAAGATTTAGGCAATATAGGGGAGATTAGGGTTAGGCTGATTGTGGAGGGGGGGCAGGGTTGTGGCGAGATGTCGATTTTAGGCAGTATAGGGGAGATTAGGGTTAGGCTGCAGGGAGGTTGGGGTGTGGTGAAATATAGATTTTAGGCAGTATAGGGGAGATTAGGGTTAGGATGCAGGGAGGTTGGGGTGTGGTGAGATCTAGATTTTAGGCAGTATAGGGGAGATTAGGGTTAGGCTGCAGGGAGGTTGGGTGTGGTGAGATATATAGATTTTAGGCAGTATAGGGGAGATTAGGGTTAGGATGCAGGGAGGTTGGGGTGTGGTGAGATCTAGATTTTAGGCAGTATAGGGAAGATTAGGGTTAGGCTGCAGGGAGGTTGGGGTGTGGTCAGATATAGATTTAGGCAGTAAAGGTTGTAAGCTTGCGAGCAGGGCCCTCCTACATTTTGACTGTCTGTAAATACCCTGTTTTGTTGTATCACTGTCTGCTATTGTAAAGCGCAACGGAATATGCTGCGCTATATAAGAAACTGTTAATAAATAAATAAATAAAGGGTAGATTAGGGTTAGGCTGCATGGGGAGGAGGGAGGGGTTGTGGCCAGATATAGATTTAGGCAGTATAGGCGATATTAGGGTTAGGCTGCAGGGAGGTTAGGGTGTGGTGGGGTATGTTTATGGTCAGGCACTAAGAAGGGAGTGTTGGGTGTGAAGAAGTTAGGGTGTGGGGGGGCATGGGTTAGGATTTTGCATTAAGAATAGAGGCTAAGAGGTAGGGTTAATGGTTTAAGTAGGGGGGGGGGGTTAGGGCTAGGCTGTGTTTGTGGGGGGGACATATAGAGTTAAACTGCAGGGAGGAAGAGTTAGGGGTGTAGGGTGGATGGAAAGTGGTGTAACACCATTTGTAAACGCGTTAGAGATTGCAGAAGCAGAGAGGGAAATAACTAAATGAACAATTTTAGACCAAGAAAGGATAAACCGGAGTCCAATAAGAGGGGAGAGGGAAGACGGAGGAGCCGCGGCCCAACCCCACCAGTCCTGCAGATATTGTGCTTGTAGTGCGGGTGCTACGGTAAAGCTTTATAATGCGTTAACGGGAGGGGCCTAGCATAGCGTTAGGTAATCTTCATGTGGCATAAACCTTGTAGCCAACATGACTGGTGCTCTAGTGTTAGTGGAACTCGACGTTCCAGCAAGCCCTGCGGTCAATATATTGCAAAGAGGGGTCCAGGGTCTAACGGCCTCTTACTAGGCAGAATTGTAAGATTATACGTAGTCCGCCTCTGCTGGACCCGCAGCTGTAAACTGGCGCTTTATTTAGTGACCTTATGCGGTTGCTGAAATATGGCAATGCATAGTAAGTAATATCTCAATATCCTATGTCAGACACGTCCAAACTATGGCCCTCTAGCTGGTGTGAAACTACAAGTCCCATCATGCCTTGACACAGTTTTCTATTAGGGAATGATAAAACGATGGCAAGGCATGCTGGGATGTGTAGTTTCACAACAGCTGGAGGGCTGCTCTATGTAGACAGGCTAGTTCTGACATCCAAGGGGAATGGCAGATTGTACTACAACACCTGCTAGGGTCCTTTTTATGAGCTTGCTTACGTTATACCCATGGAAGGCTCTTGCTGAGGGATTGCATGTTGAAGTATGTTGGTAAGAAGCTGTATGCGTTTGTCTTCTAGGACGGACAAGTGGTGGGGGTGGACATGGAGTGGAGACCCTCATTTGGCGGCCTGGGGAAGCCAAACGTGTCGCTGATACAGATTGCAGTGAAGGGGGATGTGTTCCTGTTGGACGTACTGCAGGGGAACTTCGTCCAGAATCGGGATCAAGGGGAGCATGATCTCAATGAGCTGGTCCGATTCATCAAGGATCTGTTTTCCACTAGCGGGGTTACCAAACTGGGTAAGAGGCGGTTACCGGCCAGCGAACTAGAACAAAGACGTCTTCTGACATTCGCACCTATGTGCCACCTTCCATTCAAATCCGCTGTATTTCTAGTGCTGCCGGTTTACGGCCAATCGCCCCAATAACACACACACTCAACGCTTTTCTTTATAGAAGCTTTAGTAAATGTACCCCTAATGATCACGTACATCAACATTCAGCGGAGGAGAAGGGAGCGACTGGGAGCAGAGCACAGATCGGATGGCAAAATAAAATGTAACCTGTATTACTCCTTATTCTCCTGGCGCTCTGACCATGGCGCTGTGGTAGGGACTAGTTTGACCAAGTCCGTTCCATGATCTCCGTAACCGTTCCATCTGCCTGCAGGTTACGGCATGCTGGGGGATCTTCAGAGCCTGGATGCCACCGACGCAGCCTTCCAAGCCCTTGACTTGAAGAATGTTCTTGACCTCTGTGAGGTGCATAAGCAGGTAACACATCCAGCAGCTGATTCACATTGAGCAGTTGATTTGTATTGAATTGCAAAGTCCCCATAGTAATCCTACTAGCAACAGACTTCATCTGAACACAGGTCATCGTATTACACCATGTTATACTGCTGGTTACAGCAAATTCCCGGGTCCATCCCGGGTCACTGAACACAGAAGCTTGACACCCGTCAACACCGTAGGCTGCACCTGGGTTATTGCCGTGGCTTCTCCTCTGCTGGCACCCATTCACAATATATCTTAACCCGGGTCCTTCCCAAGACCAGCCCTCCTTGCTGCCCTGCTTAGAGTCACACCAAGCCATGACCCAGAATAATCTGCCAATAACACAGGCTTACACGGTATAACCACACATTCTACCCACTGCCTTCCTTTATGTACAGATCCAACGTAATCACAGCCGACCGCGAGGGTCTGGCGGGCCGGTGGAGGTCTTGGAGGACTATCCAAGGGAAGAAGGAATTCGGCAGCCAGAGAAGGGACTGAGCCTACTAGTGAAGGACGTGCTGGGTAAACCCCTGGACAAGACGGAGCAGTTATCAAATTGGGATAAGCGACCCCTTCGGGAACACCAGATTGTCTATGCAGGTATATCACTCATTATTGAGTACATTGTAAACATTATATTCATGCTCGCAAAGGGCAGAAATCATTGGCTTATCCGTAGACCTGTCGGTGAAGCAGAAGTTGTGGTTAGGGGGAGATCAAACCTTCTAAGGATTGGCCAAAGCATTAATTTATTGTATAGAATGTACTGGATAAATTGTTGGTGATGTCAGCGGCTCCTAGTGACTGGATAGGCTGCACTCTTAGTGATGTCACTGGTTCCTAGTGACTGTATATGCTGCACTCTCAGTGATGTCGCTGGTTCCTAGTGACTGAATAGGCTGCACTCTTAGTGATGTCACTGGTTCCTAGTGACTGAATAGGCTGCACTCTTAGTGATGTCACTGGATCCTAGTGACTGGATAGGCTGTGCTCTCAGTGATGATACTGACTCCTAGTGACTGGATAGGCTGCACTCTTAGTGATGTCACTGGCTCCTAGTGACTGGATAGGCTGCACTCTCAGGGATGTCACTGGATTCTAGTGACTGTATAGGCTGCACTCTCAGTGATGATACTGACTCCTAGTGACTGGATAGGCTGCACTCTTAGTGATGTCACTGGCTCCTAGTAAATGGATAGGCTGTGCTCTCAGTGATGATACTGACTCCTAGTGACTGGATAGGCTGCACTCACAGTGAGGTCATTGGCTCCTGGTGTACTTAAGTCATGACACTGATCCCTAGTGTACTAAGTCATGACACTGGTCCCTAGTGAATTTTACACGTGAATGTATCAGAGCCTCTTCTGTCTTACTGTACTGTGCTGTTATGGTTCCTTGGAATCAGCTGGTTTCCTCACACCATCTTCCCTCACTGCAGCCTCCGATGCCTACTGCTTACTGGACGTGTTTGAGTCTCTGCGCAATAGCCCGGAACAGTTCGGACTGAAACCAAATTTCCATGAATTCACCAAAGGCAAAGTGGCCCGTGGGCCAAACATGAGGAAATCCTCGCACCATAAGGAGCCGGCAGCACAACCTAAGCAGGTGATGTATATCCCCCCCCCCCCAGGTATACAACGGCTGCATATACTAACAAGGCGTCTGAAATAATAATTCCTTCATAAATAATATACTAGATCTTTCCAGTCTGACCATCAGCCCAGATATCACCCGCAATTAGCTCAGATTAGATCTACTGTCACAGTATAAAGAATACATGTTCTATGCCAGGTACTGGGGGTGACTGGCAGAGCGTTGGAGAACAGAGGTACGACACTGGTCCCATTTATAATCCTGGGGACCCGCAGAGTGTAGATGGTGGTTTCATGTATTCAGCGTGATCTGGCCAGAACGTTCTAGATCAAAGTGCAGACATAGATTCCCATATAGTAAAAACAAAGAGAAAGCAGCGCTAGAACTACAATGAATTAGTCAATAATGAAAATTGATTCTTTTATATAGACTGAAAAAACACATAAAAAAGTTATTTACATCACATACATATACATAAAATAACAATTGAATAAAAAGGAGGGTATCTCACTTTACACATTCACTGGATCCGGGGGTACTTTACATTTTGGATGGTAAGTCCTTTTTAAGGTAAGTGCACTTACTTAGCCACCGTTAGATGCCACTTGAATATATGATTGTCCCAATTGGTGTGGTGTGTGGGGGGGGGGGGTGAAGTAATCAGGTCCTCACTAGTGTATACGGAATCTTGTAGAGTTACCGCTGGAGGGATCTGTGGGGGTGCTCCACAAGGAAGAGTATCTGGCTGATCCCAAAACCCCTTTCCCTGTCGCGGGGCCCCAGATGTCCACTGAGGATTGGGTGATGGGCAGCTCAAATTTCTCTGGGTATTTAACCCTGTAGGCAGCTGTGCATCCCAGGGCTCACTTGAATATGAGTGGTGGGTTTCTCATTGGGATGGAGTCCTTATCAGTCCTCTGGGGGTCCTCAGATGGTGGAACCCTCTAACACAGGGCTGGGCAACACCGGCCCTCCAGATGTTGATGAACTACACATCCCAGCATGCCTTGCATCAGTTTCAGCATGGCCACATAGCAAAACTAATGCAAAGCATCCTGGGATGTGTAGTTCACTAACATCTGGAGGGCCGGTGTTGCCCAGCCCTGCTCTAACAGGTGGCTAGATGGATGTGCTCACCTGGAGGAAGTTGCTTGTGGGTTATCCAGGTTGAAGCTGCTTTGGATGGTGAATGACTCTTGGAACAACCAGATCTTTTAGATGATATTCGAATCTTGGGACAACAGGGTGAGGGGTGGCAATATGGGGTACCTCCCGGTCCAGTCCTGGAAATTTGAAAGCAAACAACTGACGCGTTTCGCCACAGGCTGTGGCTTTTTCAAAGGTCTAGATAGATTCCCATATAGTATTGATGGGTCCCAACGGGTATCCGATTAAAGTATAAGCTAGGAAAGTGCCCCAAATTTGGCTTCATCACCAACAAGCACACCTGCGTATTCCTGCATCACAAAATGGTATTTTTACTCAGCAATTTAGCACTTTGGTAAATTGATGCATTTTCTATGGAGATCCTAGCGCAGAACATTGTGCAGCAAAGGGTTCTTTATGGTTCATTCATTGGGTTCTCGCCTGTTGGACATCACACAGTTGAACGTATACGTTATAACACATTGCCTTCTGTCGTACTAGAAGTTTAAATCTCCGCCAGCCAGAGCGGTCACCTCTGCCCAGAACACACCATTGTCGCCCCGGGAGTTCAGCGTCATCTGCGACAACATGCTGCAGGGACTCGGGCGCTACTTGCGCTGTCTGGGCGTGGATGTCCTGATGCTGGACAATGATGATGACCATCGGAAAGCAGCGGAGGTGAGTGGCTTGGGTCAGTGCTGGATGTAGGTGCGCTGTCCGTCAATGCGCCATAGTAACTATGTATAATAATAATGATATGTACTGTCCTCACAGGTTGCCAGACGGGACGGAAGAGTCATTCTGACCTGTGGCCAGCCCTACCAGACGGTGAGCAGAACAGAGGGGGTGTTACCTTTTATTCTAAGAAGTGTGAGCTTTGGCTGTGATGTCATAACCAGGCGCCACATGGTGGCAAAGTTCCTCGAGGGTGTGGTCACTCAACTGCTGCTGATGCCACCGATTGGTACCCAGTACTCACATATTGCTGCTGATACAGGGGTGTAGGTATCCTGCGATGCCAACATATCTATATGTGGAAATGCCGCTGACTGGTTCATGTCACCTAGACCGTATTTAAGGCTCTCCATACGCTTTGATGCTTCAGATGACTGATAATCATCGATTGTTTACATCATTTAGAATCATTTTGCCAGCGATGGCCGAGAACCGGGTAGGTTCCCTCCATTGATGGCTCAATGCAACCTGAACCCCCCCCCCCCACACACACACACACACCCAGGAGCCATGATACTAGGCATAACCCTTCCCCCTGACAACCACAAAGCCCCTCCCCTCATGTTCTGATTAGTCCACAAGCCAGCCAGTCAAAACAAAGGTTAGTGAAACCATCAATGATAATCAGTTACTTACTTGATAGGATCAACCATGACCTTATTACACACTGCTGAGCACCTGGTCATACATTTTAATAATAAGTGAAAGCGTTGCCAATAGCAACAATTAGAATTTAGCTAAACGTTCTACAAAATGATAGACTGAATTTGATTGGCTGCTATGTGCAGCTTCTCCCCCTTACAGCCAATCGGATTAGGCGTTATGCTGAATCTGTACGATAACCACCGGCAGAAATATTTCACACGAAACCTCTCTTTGTCCCCGTTCTCCTCTCACAGCTCCGGTCACAAATCGGGGAAGGGAAATGCTTCTCCGTAGACTGCTCGGACAAAGCCCGAGAGCAGGCAATCAGGGTCCTGAAGCATTTTAACGTCCGCGTCTCGCTCACCGACATCTTCAGCCGCTGCCAGGTAAGGTGCTCGGTCGTCCACCCGTCACGCAGGCTCTGTAGGGCTGTTTGCTCCGTAAAGGAACACGGGTTTGTGCTATGGTCTAGAAAGCTTTAAGGGCTGATCTGCTAACAAAGGAAGGCATTGTCCGCATGGCGATCTAGAACGTTCCGTGCTTGCAGGGGAATTAGTCGTCTTACGTCAAGAGAGGGTGTATCTAATAGTCCTCATTTGCTTTATTTCCAGTGATCCAAGTGTTATAGTGATATACACAAGTTCTATTAATGTCTTGTAAAATGTTTGACTTTTAACCGCAAGGGGCGGAGGGGTCTTCTTCCTGTACATGGTGCTCAATGTCTGCGCTGGAATGGCGTGGCGAGGGTTAACGGTTGTGCTCTAGGGATCACAGAGCAGTTAGACTGCACGGCTAGCGATACACAGGGTGTTTGTATACATGTGCATTGCACCAGGTCTATACTTCATAGTATTGCAGCATACGGGACCCTCACGTTGACTGGAAAGCACAAATCTGGTCCGTGATTGGCGGTCTCCGTGCCCACGCCTACATTGACTATGAATGTTTGCTGCCATCCAGCGTCTGCTCCACCAACCACGTGCATAGCGGTGGCAGCATGTGCCTGGATCTCCCCAGCAGCACCTGACCGACCCCTGGTGTTTTATTTCCAGTCCTACCAAGGTGGACAGTAAGAAAGTCATTTGGTGGCAGGGGCTGTTTCCCCAATGAGCCCCTCACCTCTAGCTATGCCCTCTTTACAAGCTTTATTTAAAATTGCTGTTAAAGCAGAGACCAGGCAGAGACCAGGCGTGGCTGAACTACAAATCCCAGCACTTGGGGTGAAGTTAAATCTTTAAATAGCATAGAACACAGTTTCTCAAAGTCGGTCCTCAGGACCCCACACAGTGCATGTTTTCCAGGTCTCCTCAAAGAATCACAAGTGAAAATTAGCCCCACCTGTGGATCTTTTAAAATGTGTCAGTGAATAATGAATGCACCTGTGCACCCGCCGGGTGACCTGGAAATTGTGAACTGAGGACCGAGTTTAAGAACAACTGGCATAGAATGTGGAGCAATTCCAATCCAATACTGTATTACTTCGCACACATTTATAGAGGGTACACACTGTGAGATTTGCATTTTTCTATTCAATTTTGCGTATAGAAGCAAAATTAAATAGAAAATCGAATGGTTTTTCTACATTCGATGCAGATTCGATCCCAATGTGCTCTCCTGTGTAGTGTAAATCGAATAGAAAAATAGTTTTGGCAGGCAAGACTACATAGTACAGATCTATATAGTCAAATCGAATGCATTTTGCGTACCATTCGATTCGATCCCAATCGAATCGCAGGCAAAATCGCACCATGTGTAGCCACTATTACACGTTACATAGGGCAGGTTATATCAACTAGTGTGCTGTGGGGAGCAATATATGTGGGTGGGGGGGGTGTCTGTGAAGGCCAAAGTGTGTGTGTGTGTGTGTTTTTGTTTTTCTTTCTCTGTGAAGGCAAAAAATATTTTTTGACCAATGTGTGGGTGTGGTTTTTTTTCTTTTAGTTTAGAAAAGGTTGAAAATCCCTGCTGTAGGGCATATGTAATAGATAGGGAAGCCAATCCCGGGATTCGGGATTGAAAAATGCTCAATCCCGGGATTCCCGGGATCCCGGGATTGGCTTTCCTAATAAAAAGACACCCTAGCTGCCCCACATATACCTTCATTTGAGGGTGCAGCTGGGTTGCCAGGAGCCCGGTTGCTGGGTGGGGGGGACGGGTTGTCCATGGTGCGGGCTGGCGTGCTGGCATGCTGGCTGACTTCGAGCTGGCTGGGCGGGCGGGTAGGCTTGCTGGCTAGGCGGGCGAGTGGGCTTGCTGGGCGGGTTCATAGCTGGCTGGGCGGGTTCATAGCTGGCTGGGCGGGCGGGTGGGCTTGCTGGCTGGGCGGGCGGGCGAGTGGGCTTGCTGGGCGGGTTCATAGCTGGCTGGGCGGATGGCGCGGCATCAAATTGCCGGGCGCGCCTCTGCCTGCGCAGCGTGACCTGATCTCGTCACGCTGCGCAGTGCTGCCGGGAGAAGTCGGGCAGCGTCTGAGCGATGCTCAGACGCTACCCGGCATTAGACCATGCGCAATCTAATCCCGAAATCCCGGGATTGGAAACTCCAATCCCGGGATTGAAATCCCGGCGTTTTGGGGGCCAAATCCCGGGATCCCGCCGATCCCGGGATTGGCCACCCTAGTAATAGAGTCTGCATTTGCCGGGAGTGCGGGATGCTTGTCAATGGTGGTTTTTTTAAAGCGACAATCATTTGGCAGGCAAAACTACCCTGGTTTGTAAATGATTGCCGCTTTAAGAAAGCGACCAATATAGGCCGGAGTCCTGCACCTCTGCTCCTTATAGAACTACATATGTTCACTTATACAGATGTGTCCTCCTACACCTAACCTGAGCGAGAGATGCTAGTTGCAATGCTATGCCAATACGACGTACCAGGAGATTGCGCCGTTTAATGTGTTCTGTAACATTTGTAGAGTGTGCGCCAACTTCTGTATACAAAGCACGACGGAACGTGGCATGGAAAAAGCCACAGCAGAGCATCTGTAGACCGATAAATCGGTGCAGTCGCCCGGTGCTTACTAGTTACATCACAGATAAGACTCAAGCGGAGTTGCGAGCGCTATGCAGTTTGGCGAGTTCGCTGCGAAGGTGAATAGGAAATAGTTCATTTGCTGGTATGTTTTTGCGCCATTTTCTTTTCTTGCATAAAAATGTAAGGAAATAATTAAATATGTATCAAAGGTTTTTCATGCGCTTGAATTCCCACTAAAATGTATCTGTATCTTGCACTGTGTGACGGCGGCCATCTTGTTATTGGGCAGATGTGGCCTGTAGACTTACCAGGAGCCAGTGACCTCACGAGGCAGCCATATTGTTATTCTCTATAACAAGTCTCAAGAAGAAAGACAATGAATTCACTCAGAATCTGCATTAGCCCCTAGTTCATTCACCTCACAACATGGCTGCTTCTCAGCGGAGATTTATACTCTTAACGGGGGGGCATCACCGCAAATCCGATGTCCTTATTATTATGCCACCTGGCCTTTGTCTTTGCGGCGATGGTGACATTTTATTCTGCCATGAAATGTTTTCCACGGAGCCGTCCCTCAGCGTGTTAATGGCTGACCTCCTTCAGGGGAGCTGTGCGCTTATTAAGTCGCCGATCTGACACGAAATGTATTTTCTAGAACAAGTTTTTCCGGTTTGTAAACCAAACTGTATTGTTCGCTCTAATAGAAAGCCAAGATGAAAGCGAGAGGCTCTCACAGGAAAGGATTGCCGCCATTGTCTGATTATTATTTATTTAGACTTTTTTTTATTTTTGCAAGGCTAGAAATGTTTTGATGGTAATCTGGCGTTGAGGTATGAGGCTTAGCATTACCCGCATGCTGAGCGCAAAGTGGAATTTGCAGAGGTCGCGCTCGGACTCCCCTGCTGGAACAAGGCCCCCCCCACAACTGAAACATTGCCCAATTACTTCTTTATATGATAGAGAAATGCTCCTTCCTCTATCAGAGATAACAGCGATAGGAGGCATTAATAACCGGAGTAGATCTCTTTATCCCTCTACCGCTCTTCCTGTCGCTCTACCGGTCGCTCTGTCGCTCTACCTAGTCTTCTCATCTAATGAAAGTGAAGCGTTGGACATAACGGCCTCTAGTAGGAATGGCTGCCATAACATTTACATAGTTTGTATAATTGTGATTGCTGAATATTTGTATTGATGTCGAAATGGGTTATTTAATCATAATACATACCTCCCAACAGTCCCGATTTCAGCGGGACAGTCCCGCGGTGAGGGGGGCTGTTGGGAGTCCCCCCTGTCGGCTGCTAAGCAGCGTCTATTCCCGCAGCCAGGGGGCTGGGGGCATGGCTAGAGGCTCATAGAGCCTCTGGGTCATGCCCCCATAGTGGCAAAATGGGGGCGTGGCCTCGCAGGGGGAGCCGCGAGTATAGGCCACGCACCCAAAATTAGGCCACGGCCCTGAAATTTCCGGCGCGCAGCAACTACGTCCCGCCTCCAGCTCAGCCTAAGTTGGGAGGTATGATAATAGGTCTCTGCTCTACTGAACAGGGTGACTAGTGGGTAGGTGGTGGAATTGGAGATAAGCGAGATCATTGGATGCCAAAGAAGGGTGATCGGTGGGTGCGTTACTGAGGGAGGTGTATGGAAATTGGGATATTGATAGTGTGTGTGTGGGGGGGGGGGTGTAATGGATATATGGATTTGCAGATGAAGGGGAAGGAGACTAGGCTTGGGCCCTCTTGGAGGTTCTGGTCTTGTGTAGCTTCAGATGTCGGCTGATTTTCAGTCTTGGTGGAGAGATGGGAAACCGGAGACATGGTGGCATTGGTGTAATTAGCAGCGAGTAAGTGTGGTCATATGTAAGTCTTACGGTAACGGCAGACTAGCAGAGGCTTCTGGGAGTAGCTATGTAACAGGCAACCGGGCTGCAATGCTCCCCTAATAGTACCACAGTCTTCCTTCAGTGGGAAAAGCGGGCACATACTTTGTGCCTAGCCCACCATACCCGCATGGTCCTGTGACTGCATGGTCCTGTGACTGTGGTATACATTGGAGACCAGAGGGTCTCCAATGTATACCACAGCAGCACTGGGACTCCCGTGGGCACGATGGGGGTGGCAGAGAACACTAAGGCTGACAATGGCAGTTATATTATTAGATGGACTCAATGAAGGTGATCACCCGCTTGTCGCTTTGCCTAAAGAGGACCCCACAAATGTGCTTGTTTCTCTGGATACGTCTCCTCTGATATAGTCTGTTCCATACGGTGAGAGTCCCGGTCAGAGGCCAATACTGAACCAGTTCCAGTATAAAGCCCAACATCCTTCTCATAGGACCGAAAGGTGCATTCTGCAGTATCCCCTAGCAACTCATCGGCAGCCAATCCAGTGAAAGTTCTAGAATGAAAGCCTGTGGTTGCTGTGGGTTACTGCTCGTTTGTAGCTTGGTCAGTACATAATTCCCAGGGGCTGATGCTCGGCGCTCATCTGTATGCTGCGCTGAGCCCCTGCCCCGCAGATGCACTCCTTATTACCCCGCTGCCTCCGTCCGCCATCCGTGGGCTCCTTCCCACAAACTGTCCCCCTCTTCCCTGCCAAGATCCCAGCATCTTCAGAGAAGCAGCAGGGCGTTAAGGTCAGGGAACGCAGCCAGACTTGGGGGTCTTTCACCTCTGTCCTGTGTTCAACCCCTGTGCTTCTCTAGGGAATGAGTCTGGTGCGTCTGCCCCTTCTAATTCCTCCCCACGGGGTTCTAGTGCCGACAAGCCATCCACGGGAATTCTGTCTTGGCAGAAGACGGAGCGCTATCATACGGGGCTATAACGTGTGTATATACCTACAGCTCGACTTTAATATCTATCAAAGCATATGTATAATATACAGTACCGGACATAATGGGAGTGTTTGTACTTGGCTAAATGTGAGCAGCGCTCGGTGTCCGCTTGACCCTCCCCTGGTGCAGGTGACATCACACACTGACCTTCGGAACAGCAGCAGGAAGAGGTTTGCTGGGTCCCAATTGCGCCTCCCCAGTGGAGCTTACAATCTATATTCCCTACCACATGTACACGCACACAGACATTCTAGGGTTAATTTTGTTGGGCGACCATTAACTTACCAGTATATTTTTGGATTGTGGGAGGAAACGGGAGTACCCGGAGGAAACCCATACAAGCACAGGGAGAATATACAAACTCCACACAGTTGGGGCCATGGTGGGAATGGAACCCATGACCTCAGTGCTGTGAGGCAGTAATGCTAACCATTACACCGTCTGTGCTGCCCTACATCCCTAATCCACTGGTGGGTGTAGTACGCATCGCTCAGATTAGTGAGCGATATGGCACCAAACATCCAATGAAAGAAGGTGAAGATGAGCAGCCGCATGTTGTTTGCCTTATTCTGACAGGGCACGCTGGGAGTTGTAGTTCCGCTGTCACCAGGATTTCCTGCGGCACAACATGTGTAAGAGCCGTGGGTTTGGTTCAGTTTCAGCGTAACCACTAATTGCACCTCTCCTATTACAGTGATTCTAATCCCCCCACAATGCCGAACCGTCCCCATAATGACTGGCTGTGAGGCCGCACATCTGTACGACACTAACACGTCCTGTGTTTATTTAGACATGTCCGCTTAAGGCCTCCGGGTCCCGGATGACACCTCTCTAGCTGTGATTTTGTGCGCATCCCTCCTCTGTCTGCACCCGTCACCCGCCAGTCTCTTCTCTGCCTCCTGTCTGTCATATAGACCGCAATACCTCTGGCTTCCCATCGATATCCGTGGCCAATTTTGTAGCATTAAAGCCCGCATGGGGCCACTGTCTGGTGACCGATGTTTAATAAATCGCCTGTTTCGCTGAGCCGAATAATATTGCTAAAATCAGCGTTCATGAGTAATGAAATCTATCCTCTGTTATTATGTATCGTTCCCTTGCGGCAGAACCCCCTATTAGGAAGGGGGACGCCTCTGTATCTTATACAACGGGGTGGATGTGACAGGAACGTTGGTGTTTACAAGTTTTTTTCAAGCTCTCCGTGGATCGGGGGGGGGGGGGGGGGGATTAATTGATGTCACAGCAGCTTAACTGCTTGCAATTTCATCTTTTTGACGGACATCGCATCTCCTTAAGACATGGTTATAATGCTGACCCGAAGGGAGTAGCCCGGAGCATTTAATATGTATCTGGTCTGAATATTACGTCCATGCGTCCCTTCACGACGAGGGGAAGCATTGTGAACAATTGCTGTACGTTTCCTTTGCTACCGTCAGTAAATCATTTGGTCTCCCAGTCCCAAAGGTGGGGGCTTATCACTTTGCAGTTAAAGAGACCCTTGCCTTTCTTCTGAAGGCTTAATTACCATTGAATTAGTTAATGAATAAGCCTCTCTCCCTCCCAGGCAAACCTCTTGTTGAACTCCCAGGAGCCCAGCGATGTTATTAACCAGAACACTACCCTGCGCCCCATCTACACCGATCTGTTACAGAGAAATCTCTATTCAAAGGCATTTCAGTGTGATGCTATTTAATCCCCATAGCTGCGGGGCACTGGTATTGTATACACCTGGCTATCCCAGGTGTGCAGTTTGTGTCCGCCACACTACATTAACATCTCTGTCTGCACCAAGGGAGAGAGTGCGTTCATGTGTACAGAGTCGGAGGACCCTCCGCTACAGGGGGGCTGGGGGAAAACCGTACTGGGTGGAACTGGTGAAAATTGCAGATCACAAAGTCTGGTTTTAATTTTGTAATTACAGCTTAGCCAATCAGCCGGACTGACGCAGGGAGACACTGTGCGGCAGCGGAATCTTGGGGCAGTCCTGGACTTTGGCCTGACACTTAAACATCAGGTGACGGCGGTGATCAGATCCTCGCTCTTCCATCTGAAGAACATAGCCAGAATCCAGCACTACACTGTCTCAGATCTGCCTGAAGTCACCCATGCATTTATATTATCGCACCGGGGCTACTGCAATGTCCCTTTTCGGGGTCAGCCAGCAAAAGAGTTCCAACATTTGCAGCCGGTAAAAAAAGCAGCTGCCAGGCTGTTACCCAATCAGCCCCGTTCCAGTCACATCACGCCCATTCTCTTCCCTGGTCACTGGCCGGCTGTAAGGTGGCGAATCGCGTTCCGGATTGTCCAACTGACTTCTCCATTTCATTCATTTGTGACCCGAGCTTCTGGCTTCGCGGCTCCGATTCTCTGTAACGCGCACAGAACAAGATTCCTGCACCCTAGGCACCTGCAGAACATCACCAAAGACTGACCTGTTTTACTAACGCGTTTCACTAATATCCCTTTATTTATTTATTTTTTTAAATAAATATATCCCAAATACTCATTATTGCACTCTATTAATACATACATTTATTTAGTATTTTTTGTTGTTTTTTTATTATAGTTATATAGCTGCGTTCTATTGGGAGAAAATGACATTACTATTGTTATTTATCTGTACTTATACTGTGTACACACAAAGATCTAAAATTCGATTTTGACTATATAGTCAAAATCGAATGGAAATCAAATCAAAATCGAATGCTTTTGGCAGCATTCGATGCAGATTCCATATCGATGCGTGTTCACGTTTAGTGGAAATAGCCAGGCAAGACTATATAGTCGAAATCGAATGCCAGATCGAATTCAACAGCATATCGAATCGAAATCGAATTCCACAACCGTGTGTACAAACCTTATGATCTACAGTATTAGCATTAGAATCTACTGTAAAGCCATGCCTTAAGGTGTGTTCGCAGGGTGCAATTTTGCTTTTGAACACATTAAATCTGGACTATATAGTACAGATCTGTACTGCGCATCGAGATCGAATGAAGGTGAAAGCCGTTCGAATTCGATTTTGACTATATAGTCAAGTGTTCCTTCTAGGAACTAGGGCGGGCAGGGCGCCGCTGCATGGGGGAGCATCACTGTTTTGGGCGGTACCGGGCCACCAACGTCACAAAAGGGGCATGGCCGTGCCGTGCTGAAAAGGGGCGGGCCCGGCCACCGGCATCACTGAAGGGGGTGGGCCCAGCCACCCTGAAGGCTCTACACTGTCGGGGAAGCACCAGACATCGCTATCTACAGCGGCCCCTGGCTTCTCCAGTCACACCAGAGGGGTTGGAGGCAGGCTGTTTTAGCGGGGCGCTGCCAGAGGGGCAGGGCGCATTTTGCCCTTTAAAAATTGGGCAGGGTGCAGCGCCCCGCTAAAACAGCCTAGCGGGAACACTAGTCAAAATTGAACACAAAATCTCACCGTGTGTACACAAAATTAGCATCGCTCTCCTGCATTTCAGTAACCATATCTATTAGACCGATATAATGACCGGCATTCATCATTCATTTCAGTGGGAGAGACCCAATGAACGGATGAGTCCATTTCCTGAGTGTAATGCGGTAGAAAAAAACACCAGCAATTCTGTAAGTGGTCGGAATGATCCTTTTATTATTAAGGAAAATAAGATCATTCCTTATAACATAGGCCCCAGACGTCTTACCACCACATGAGTAATACTGTACCGATAGAAGCGTCTGCAGGATATCTGCTCCCAGCAAAGTGGCGTATAAGACCGTAAATGAATCTGACAGCATTTGGCACCAACTAGAGTCTGGTTATAGATTAGTTCTGCTTGAACCGTGAACAATTTGTTGACTGCCACAACTAGATGAGGCAGCTGTTTTGGGTCGTTCCATCCACAGGTTGTTCCTCCTTTCCACAGCTACAGTACCGACAGCCATCTTGGATCCACCGCATGGATTACACTGGCTGTAACAGGAAATGCCTGGAATAGGTGACGTGCACTACAAAATAATGGTGTGAGAGACTAAATACAAGATTCTTATAGAATTGTCACATCCACCCATTGTTCATCATGCCCATGAGCACAGCAGCCCAGGCAGCCATCTTGGATGCGCTACATTGTGCGAAATGAGCAATACATTTGGAAAGTGAATAATAGGATACTCATTAACTCAATATTTCCACGTGTTCATCTGTTCCCATGAAAGTACCACACGCAGCAACCATCTTGGGTTACAGCAGATGGGATGAGCAGTTCGTAGAAATAGGATAAGCAGTGGGAAACTTCCAATCATGTCATAAGCGGCCATCTTGGTTACTGAGGGGAGGCCGGTGGGCTAGAAACGCATTAAACCACTTGTGCAAACCTGTCTGCTACTCTAACTAAATGCAATACTGTTCTGTTGGACGGCCCCTGTGTTATTTATCTTCATCACCGTGGGTTACAGCACAGCACTGCTGACCTCTGTTACATTCACTACAGTTGTATTCAGAAGCCAATGCATTGTCACCCAGGGGTAGAAAGCCACTTATACAGTGCCTTCTCATTCAGCTTCTCTTTACATTCTCCATAAGCCCTGATCATCCATGGTGCCCGGGCTATCATCATGGAGAAGATGGTGCGGTCCCAGACTGGTAAATGTCCGTCCTTCTTTTAGCACATTCCTAAGTGTATAATGAGGCAGGGACAGCTCAATGGCCGCCACCCCCGTTCTGGCCTTTGTTTTGTTCTCCTTTGAACATATGATCTGTGAATGCAGGTTATAAATTCCTGGGCTATTCACACCGCAGCTACCTTCTCCTCCCCTCCTTGGTCTCCTCCATTTCCTCAATCCATCTTACCCACCTTGGTCAGTTTTATAGCAGCCCCCTTCATTTCCATCCGCAAGAAGCTGTTATCTGCCCTCCCCTTCCATTTGTCCAGAGAATTTAGTGCCCCGGGGCTGCGCTGTTAGGGGGCACTTATGTGCTGCATTGTCCGGCTAGGGTCATGGAGATCCACGGACAACGTGACCACCAAGTGTGTGCTCCTGTAGAGACGCCTCCGCCAGGACCTTCTCTGTTCATGGACACTTCTGATGCAAAGGGTCCCTCTTAACCCCTGACACCATAAATGACTCCTGGAGAGGGCTCTATATAACCATTAACTGTAACCCTCATATTGGGTGCCCAGTCGGTGGGGTCCCGTAGAACGTGTCTGCTCTCCATGGGAAGTTCTCTGCCACCCGGCGTAATAACTTCACATTTCTTCTGCCCTTGTGACTAATATCTTACATAATCATTGATAGAAGTTATTATTGGGTCTTTTCTGTAAGCAGTTTTGTCTTTGGGGTTTTGTGGCCCTACAAACCAAGGGGAATGGTCTACCGACCCATAAACAGGCGTATCTGTAGCATAGTCTATATGGTATATTATACAAGGTCATAAGTATGTTCCGTTATCGTATTCGATAATGACTACGTTAATAGGGGTTTGGTGCCCTGGGATCTGAGGGGCTGATTTATTAAGCTCGGTGAAGTGATAAGTGTCTGGTTTTTATCACTGACCAATCAGCTCCTGTGAAGTTACAGGCTTGGTTTGAAAAATGACAGGTAGGAGCTGATTGGTCGGTGATAAAAACCAGACACTTTATCACTTCACCAAGCTTAATAAATCTACCCCTGAGATCTTTGCTTCCTTTCCTACATACCTGTTTACTGTCGCTCATGGGCCTGCCTAGTGGGTGTGGTTATGCAAATCATCTCCTACCATACGCCTTGCACTGACAACTCTGATCTATGCTTGCGTCATAAGGCACCCTTGTAATGACATCATAGAATCACATGGGTGCTGCAGTGCGACATTAACCTGCGGCACCCCGCATCCGGCACTGAGAAGAAGCCAGCAGTGGTGTAGGAAACTCCCGCGCTCAGTGAGTGAGTGAGGTTATCGGGTGGCCATCAGTGATGTGTTTATATATAGATAGATAGAATATGGACAGCAGGGACGGTGTAATGGTTAGCATTACTGCCTCACAGTGCTGAGGTCATGGGTTCTATTCCTATCATGGCCCTAACTGTGTGGAGTTTGTATATTCTCCCCGTACTGGCGTGGGTTTCCTCCGGGTACTCCGGTTTCCTCCCACAATCCAATATATACTGGTAGGTTAATTGGCTCCCAACAAAATTAACCCTAGAATGTCTGTGTGTGCGTGTACATGTGTTAGGGAATGTGGCTGTCCAACTATTCTCTGTACAGCGCTGCAGAATATGTGTGCCCCATATAAGAAACTGTGGTACTTATGTATTATCTGGGCGCCCGATTTTTTTCATTGCATGCCACTACTTAAGGCATGCGATGCGATTTTTCATTGTATAGTCAACCATGGGTGATTTCATACCCCCACTATCCAACTATGCATGGAGTTGATTTTATATAGTGTAGCGAGCCACCGAGCCCGAAGCGTGGCGAGTGCAGCGGATTACTTTATATGTATTCTGCGTCCCCTCGCAGGGCACGCTGCGCTCGCCACGCTTCGGCCTTGGTGGCTCGCTGCGCTCGCCACACTATATAAAATCAACTCCATGCGTAGTTGGATAGTGGTGGTATGAAATCACCCATGGGTGACTATACAATTAAAATTCGGGTCTTTACAATGAAAAATCGCATCGCATGAATTGTATGCCACTATATTGCATGCGATGCGATGAAAAAATCGGACGCCCAGATATTACATAAGTACCGAAACTGTTAATAAAAATAATTGATATATATAATATATACTGTATATATATATATATACTAGTAAGCCTGCTCAAAGTAAATGCTTCGAAAGCTAGTAAGGCAGTTAATTGTACATGATTGCCTCTGTGAGAGAGAAAGAGATGTAGTTTCACTCGCAGCCAATAGATGGCAGTGTTTCGGTGACACACTAGATCTGTATAATAAATACAGGTTGGGTATCCAATATAGCGTAAAATTTATGTTTTCAGAATATTGGGGGGGGGGGGGGGGGGGGATTGTTGTTTGGTATGTATGCGCTACATAAATAACTGCCAATAATTAAATGCATATGTGTTTTGGGAAGTGCTAGTAAGTTCAACTGTAAATAGCTGTTTTGTCCAGCCTGTAGTACCACACTCTGACCACAGGTAGCAGTGTCACCACACCCCATGCACTAATAATGGGCTTATAGTCCCAGCTTTAACCCTTCCTGTTTTAAAGGAAAGCTCACATGAGACGTCTTGTCCTGAGCTCAGACAAGAGGACGAGGAAGCTGATATCTGCAAATAATGTAATCTAAGACTGTAAGCTCTTTGGGACGTAGCCCGTCCCTAGTTCGGTTACTGCATTTCTTGTTATCCGTTTCCCCTGATCGTACAGTCTGCCTCTTTTATGAAGTTATGTTGTAAAGTGCTGCAATAACATTTTATGTAGCACTAATAGAACACAGACTTGGCGTTATTGTAGTATTATTACCTGCTGCATGATACAGGCTATTGTCATAAACTGCGCAGAGAGATCTTATTCCCGAAGCATCGATAAAAAGAGCTTAAAATGCCATTTTGGTTTTCATCGGGGGCTCCCGTGCGCTATTTGCTGGTATACACCGCGCTTCCCTATTAATCAAGTTGTAAATACTCAGACGGTGTCATCATTCTGGGATTTTTTATCACCCTCCGATTATAGCCAATGAGAGATTAACACGCTACATATATGATCCCGTGTATAATGCATGTATTGTCACATAGGGGGGTGTTAATAAGGGAGATTTAGGAAACCGCATTTGTTACAGATGTTCTCTATCTTGGGGGTTAAACAGAGTCTGGGTATCTGGATTTCTATGGTCCCCTATTAAAGGTGAGAGCGTGGGAACCAGCGGGGGGTCTGTGCACCATCACTCCGCCCCTTTAGCCCCGTCATGTGACACATTGTCATCTCCAGAAGTGACTTTGAGAAGAATGTCTGCATGAGCCCTCCCCCCCCCCCTCCGTGGAGATCTGTGTAACCTTCAGCAGCCCCCTTATGTTGTAATTTGTAGGTAAGAGTGTCACTTGTCGCCCACTGGGAACCCCATTTTAGTCGTTCCCCCCCCCCCCCTTTCCATTGCGATTAGAGAGCACGGGATACAGCAACGTCGGCGTAAAAGCGTTTGTAGGAGAGGTACGCGCCGGCAAGCCGGGGGTTAAAATCCAGAGGCCGCAGTTTAATTGGAAGAAGGAGAGAAGTAAAACAGGAGGGAGTCTGAGATCGGAAGGGAAAGTGTCAGAGACAATCCTGCAGCTGCATGTCATAAACCTAACAGCTGGATCTTCTCGCTCTCTCTCTCCGGTTGCAGAGCTGGGAGCGAACGCCAGCTATTATCCGCGCCAGAGTCGCCGTCCGGCGGTGTTATTGGGCACTTGGCACATTCCTTTTTACCAGGCATTTCATACCGTATATCATGTATGTCCTGCTCATTCTGAATGGGATAATTGCCCCGGGTATTTAGGAAAGGGCAGAACTTGCGCAGTGCAGTATCCACTGCCAATTGGGCTAGTGTAAGGTAAGGCTAATGGCTGCGTCAGTAATGCACAGTTGTGTGGGAACCATAAGCCAAGGCTTCCGTTCCTGCGCACAGATAGGATCAGGGGCGATATTGCACTTTTTTGTCCCGCACTGACACTAAGGGGTAAATTTCGTCATGTGACGTCTGCTGCCCACCCCGCACAGTCCTTGCCACGCCTGTGTTGGCATGGGAGATGCCCAGCGGTTTTCTGGGCGCACCCACCATGTTTGTGACCGTCGCTGAAGGCATTAGCACATCAGTATATTTGCCGATACGCAAACACGAACCCGCACCATCCGTCTCTGCAGCCAATTTGCAGGGGACAGTGTCGGCCAGAATCAGGCCAAAAGTACCCACCATCGGCTCCTGACCATCATTTTTCAAGCGTAACATGCCCGGCTAGATGCTGATTGGTTGGTACTTTAGCGCTCCCCCTTTTATCTCATTCCAGGTTTTGACCTATCTCCCCGCTATTGCTAGAACAAGATAAAGCGGCTGGAGGGTCCTGCTCGTCCTATTTCTCTATATACAATTGACATGTCTATCCGTGCCGACAGATCTCAGATTACAGCAGTGCTGTGCAGGCTGCAGTAATGACAGCTGATCTGTGATTGGACGTTATCCTTGCTAGATTGGTTATGGGTGAATGGGGGCTGTATGTTTCATTGAGCTAGACCGTTAGATGTGAGGGTAAGAGGCAGGTGGTGCATTGCAGCGAGTGCGGAGATGGGGGAGACCCCAGGTATCGGACACAAGGGGCTGTTGCAGCTTCCTCTCCCAGGTGTGATATTACCCAGACCAGCAGCAGGACGGCGGTCGAAGCAATGGCTGAATCCGCTGTCTGCTTGGGGAACGGAACGGTCTCCTCTCTATTGCGCGCTCTGACACAGACCCGGTATACCCACCACCAGTCCCCCCCTTGCTGCCCTCAGGGCCAGAGTCATGGTTACTACCAGTTACCCGCATCAGAGGCCAGCCAGCTTCACTGTCCCATACGTGCTCGGTTCTGGGTGGGAATTGCAGGAGATCTGCGTTTACAGGTCTGGACGTTGTGCTGAGAAGTTCTGGATGCACAGATGGTACTTATGGCATTTGCACCTGGACTTTCCCATAAGTTTGTGGGGAACACCATAGATTTAAAAAAAAAATGTATTTCTTCGGTGGTATAATGACTTTGGGGAGCAATTTATTGACACGCCTGATTTGAAGAATCTGGGAGAATCAGGGGTGTCCTAGCGAGAATCAGAGAAGTTACATATGGGGGCCACCTTCCTACGGGGCCACGCTACATTTCTGTCCCTGCAAATTACAAACTTGCTCCTGCCCTGTGGCAGGGGCCTACGGACGTGGCCCCTGTGTCAGCGATTCTGCGTCTCTGCACACAGCCACTATCTGCAAAACGCCTGCGCCACCCCTAAAACTTGCCTAGAAGTTCTGCGTGTGTCCGCTTAGCCGTACCCGAACCTCCAAAAACCTTTCTGTGACCACAATCCATAGAATTTTAACTCGTGCGTGGCATCTGGACACAAGCAAACGCACCACTGCGCCCGCCATGGCTGCGGTGTAGGAATGAGTCCACGTTTTTTGTCTTGTGCCCTTACTCACTGCTGTGTGACACCATATGGTGCTCCCTGAGCATCACGTAGTATCATCTGATAGCAGTGAGGACCAGCCATTGTTCCGTGTCATTGTGATACCCGGCATCTGTTCAGCTGGGATTGTACGTAGCATTCTATGCTGGCTTCTGATAACTTGAGCATTGTCCTCTGCTCTGTGATCCTACTTCCCGGATTTTGCAGTACGGGTTGCCAGTTAATGCCAGGTTTTGAAACCCTAGACCTCCATCTGATAGCCGGTGTCACGGTGTGATAGCCGTTGTCACGGTGTGATAGCCGGTGTCACGGTGTGATCACGTGTGTCGTGTGTGTCTGGTTATGGACCGTGGTCGGGTAGGTGCTGAATGGTCTCCCCCTATATATTATGCAGAGTCCCCTGGCTGAGGGCTAGATGCTCGGTGCTTTCCAGCCACGGGGCTTGTGGTTTGCAAGTTACCAGGAGTCTCAACTAGGATGTTGTGTTTTTGTTACTGCATGTTAACCCCTCGGGCACCGCACACCTTTGTGCCACCTTGGGAATAATCGAGGTGTAAATTCCTATTTTTAGTGCCAAGTGCATTGTGGTTTCATCCTGAAACTCTGGCTATCTAGAACTTGTATATGTGACCGGCAACACACCCATAGTCACACCCCTGTTGCTTCCCGCTATCTGCGACACACCCATAGTCACACCCCTGTTGCTTCCCGCTATCTGTGACACGCCCATAGTCACACCCCTGTTGCTTCCCGCTATCTGCGTCACGCCCGTAGTCACACCCCTGTTTCTTTCCGCTATCTGCGACACGCCCATAGTCACACCCCTGTTTCTTCCCGCTATCTGTGACACGCCCATAGTCACACCCCTGTTGCTTCCCGCTATCTGCGACACGCCCATAGTCACACCCCTGTTGCTTCCCGCTATCTGCGACACGCCCATAGTCTCACCCCTGTTACCTTCTGCTATCAGCGACATGCCACACCCCTGTTACTTCCCGCTATTGGTGACATGCCTGTAGCCACACCCCTGTTACTTCCCACTATTGTCAACACCCACATAGTCACACCCCTGTTACTTCCCACTATCGGCAACATGCCACACCCCTATTACTTCCCACTAGTGGCTACACTCCCGTAGCCACACCCCTGTTACTACACGCCCAGAGACACACCCCTGTTTCTCCCGTTATTGATGACGTGCCCACGACACTCCTGTAGACACACCCCTCTTACTTCCCACATCCGGCACTTGGATCACACATGGCGGTCCCTGTCCCTGGGCACTGGATCACACATGGCATTCCCCGTCCACCGGGATCACACACTGTGTTCCCCATCCCTGGGTACCGGATCACACACGATGTTCACCGGCCCTGGGTACTGTATCACACACACTGCGTTCCCCATCCCTGGGTACCAGATTACACACAGCGCTCCTCCTCCCTGTGGAATGCTATTACCTTGCCCCGGAGCATGGCTAGGTGACGCGTAACACTAATTTAGGGGTCCATGTGCAACAAAAAAAAAATTGGCACCCCAAAAACCTGAAAAACTCAAGTTGATTATAATTATCTCAACCTTTTCCTAGGGTTGACCTTTTTCCCCATGTCATCTTTTTGAGAATGTTGACCCAAACTGTGTAAAATAGCATTCTGTATGTAAATGATACACTGAATATATCATTTTAATCAGTAGAAGCAGCTTGTGCGCCGTATTCCCTTTATTTTGCAAATAAAACACATTTTAACGGATATGGTTGCAATAAACGTCGCTCTGTGCGACTGAGTGGCGTGACGCTCTGTGCGACTGAGTGGCGTGACTCTGAGGGATATATAACGCTATGAATACACGGACACATCCATAGCTGCAGGTAGTTCTGGCTATTACCAATGCAGCAGGTCCTGTGAGGTAGGACTGAGGACCCCCTCTCCTATCTCCAGCTCACACTCCCCTTTCCCACCCGTCTGCCGCAGCCTGAGTTTTCCCATTCCACAAGAGGTCAGCCCTCTGACCCCCGTTGGAACACCATTATTTCTGTATGTTCCCCTGGGAGCTGCTGAGAGAAGGGGGGGGACCAGTGTTCCCAAGGGCGGTGGGAAGCTGCTGCAGGACCGGGCTAGAGTCGCTGGGACAGGAGAGTGCTATCATTATACAGGGGATGTGTGCGATGCGATGGGGCGGGGGGTTAATATAGCCGGTGACGGGGTGACATCTATGGCAGGTATTACATTTTTATATAGCTCCTGCACCTTCCATTGCACTTTCCACAGGGAAAAGACCTATATCAGACCAGCCGGGGTTGTAACAGAGCGAAAAGGTAAGTGGGTCCTACTCCCAGGTTTATAATATCATTATCTTTTATTTATATGGCGCAGGGCGACTCTTGTTTGAGTGCAGCTGACGCGGTAGAAGGATGCACCAATCGGATGTACGCAAGGGCACAAGTCTACCGTCAAATGCAACTTTCTGTTGCTGCAACAAAACCTTGTTTTGTTTTTGTAATCTTCATGCTTTTGAGTGTTCGGAGCATCGCCCCGCAGAGACAGATACCCGCAGGTTGTTGCTCTCTCTTCTCTGGAAATAACACACCTTGAAGTGGCTAACCCTTGTCAGTATCTGATCTCCCCACCCAGACACCTTTCTGCCTCCTCTACCCCCCCTGAGCTGCTGGGAAATAAAGAAAGCAGCCTCTCACTCAAGGTTAGGCTGTTCTCTGGCATCTCTGGCGCAGGTTCAAGAACCGTGAGAACAGCCTAAGCCAGACACAATAACAAATACGTCAGCCGGGGGGGGGGGGAGCGCTTCCTCCCGGGGCCTCTTGCGTTCCGAGAGCTCTTTGTGTATGGAGAGAAGGTCTCATCGAGAGACGAGGATCAGCGCAGGCCGGCAGGAAGCGCCTGGGTTCTGGGGGTTACAGGAGATGCAGCCACCGTCTGAGGAGAGTGTACAGATCTGGGGGCTTCCGCCCTCGTCGCTCTTATCTCGCATCTCCCCTCCGCTTGGTTTCCCCTCCAAAACTTTTTTTCTTACTCTTTCCAATTTAATTTTTTTGTGGTTTTTTTGTATTTTGGGAAATGTTCTCCCTCATTCACAAATGGTGGCACTAGTCTCATTGCGGATGTGCCGCCGCGGTCTTGTGCATCTGGGGGTTGCATCGGCGCGTGCGCAAATCCCGGCAGCTGTGACATTCGCATACGGGATTGCAACTGCAAAGGAAGGTGCACTCACATATGAATCTGTCCCTTTTCGACCAGTCACTGACCGGTCATTTTATCTGTTCTATTTCATATCGCAGGTGCACAGTGGTTAGCATTGCTGCCTCACAGCCCTTTATGTGTAGAGTTTGTATATGCTCCCTTTGGTTCCATAGGCTTCCTCCTTGTGCGCTCCAGTTTTTATCCACGGTCTATCCCCGTTGCACGGCGTGATATGGTGGCGCTGTATACATTTGCGATCATTTATATATAGGGGGGAATTAACCAGTACCCCACCCGCCACCGTAACGGCCTATGATAATCAGCCATTGCCTCTAATTTTATGCCCTTACTTTTTACTGCCAACCTGAAACCATCTTCCCTTCAAGGGATATCCTTCTCTCTCATCCACGCCACGTGTTTCCTGGTTGGGGGGCTTCCGCAGGTTAGCGCCTCTCCGCTCCTTCCCCGCATCCGGCGGAAGGCAGCTAGTAAACACTGCGGCTCTGAGTCCAGCATCTGGGAAGAGTGAAGTTGTCCAGCAGCCGGTTTCCTCTACTTGTAAAGGCCGACATCCTGCCACCGCCATGATCCCCCGCTTGGACACATACGCTTGCTGCCCCCGTCCCCACCTCCCTCACTCACACATAAAACCACAAACACCTCCTTGTGCAAACACAGACAGCATCACACGCTGATGTACACAAACAGAGTCCTTGCGGCTTCTTTAAAAACTCCAGAGTTCAAGGATATCCAGCCTCAATTCCAGGTGGCTTAATTAGTACCTCAGTCATTAGGGTCAATTCGATTGTTTTCGCCGGAGGCTTTTAGGGCTGGGCGCCCAACAGCTTACGTTGGTCCTCCACTCTGACGTGACCGTATCGCGTAAATCGTGTTAAAACTACTACAACCGCTTTTCATGTAAATAGCTTATTCTGTTTTGGGAGGTTTCTTCTTGTTGCTCACGACACCATTGAAATGAATGGACCATTGACACGATTAGGAAAAGTTACAATTGCTGATGTAACTGCTCTTGCTATGAGCTCCTGCCCGTAGTAAGATGTGCAAGCAATCCTAATAATAATGTGTACACCCATAGAGATAAAGACATGTTTTTAAGTGTGGTGACATTTTTTCAATGGGGCAGGCCGCAGCTCAGACACAAGAGGTCAAATGGTTCTGGACAATGGTTTTATTCTTCAATGCTTTGTACTATGGTAAAGAGTTTGGTTGCTGCAGTGGTCAGCAGTACTGTATCAGAGCATTGAGGTTGTGAGTTGAATTCCTGATCATGGCCCTTCTGTGTGGAGTTTGTACATTCTCGCCATGTGTGTTTGTGGATTTCAGTGGGTATCTGGTTTGCTCCTACTGTTCACAAACATAGTGGTACATCTGGGAGTTTCCCAATTCCCGGGGTATCCCAAAAGAGCACCCCAAAATGATGGTACCCCAATACCTACAACATTCGTGCTTTTTATGTGTTTAAAACTATTTCCTGTGCGTGTGAAGTCGCAGCCCGGCGGCACTGGCGCATCACCGCGTCTGATATACAGAATGAGCACCTCAGTCACGGCGGGGCGTCTCACACCGTATAGGTGCTAGGTGTATCTCGCACCTCACCCAAATCCAGAGGTGAAACAGGCATCTCCATTTCTCAGACCATGGCGAGGTTTCCATAGCAACGGGCGGGCCTCTTCTTCGCATGCCCTGCTCTGGTGCTCAGTCCATAACCTGGTCAGTGCCACAAGACTGTTGGAACTAAAATATGGCCCCAATCAGAGGGGAACAAGCTGAAACCAGATATCCACAGACCTGCGATCTGCAATTGTTGTTCTGGGGTGCGCGAATCTCCAGTGTAGTGTAGTGTAGAATATAATGTGATACAGCTGCGTTCGCCTCTAGTAGACCCCAACTTGTCTGACCACTACTGTAAGGTGGGAAGCTTGTTCTTGGTAATGTAACTGGAAGAATAGGTTTGGGTTTTGCAAAAATGTTCAATATTATTGCTTATACCAGCCTGGTACAAAAGAGGAGTGGATACAGGTGTGGGGCTCACCAGATCAGCCTGGTACATAGGAGTGGTTCAAGGTGTGAAGCACACCATACCAGCCTGGTGCGTAAGAGGAGTGGTTCCAGGTGTGGGGCGCACCGTACCAGCCTGGTACATAAGGGGAGTGGTTCCAGGTGTGGGGCTCACCGTACCAGCCTGGTACATAAGAGGAGGAGCGCTAGGCCCTGGGTGGTGATCCGCGTGATCCACATACACCGGCCTTTGGAAGGTGCGTAGGTGCAGGGTACTTTGGGGCAAACAACAGCAGACCTGCCCATGCCATGATGTGGCTGAGCCCCTACCAGTGGCTATTGCATATTCAGAGGTATATATACTGTTATCATAGGCGGTACATTGGCCTATGTATTTGTATATACAAACCAATCCTAGAAAGTGAAGGACCAGTGAAATGAATGGTACCTTTAGTAACAATGGTGGAAAAGCTCACAATGGGCTATAGTGGAACCTATGCGCATCGCCGTAACGTAGGCCGTGGACATCACCGCAGATAAATGCCCATTGGGTGACCTCTGTACCAGTGACGGAGGTGACCGTAGTATAGGATCTGTGAGTGGTTACATTCCCGGCAGGAGAGCCACGTACCCCTCATCCCCTTGTTGGGATATTCCCAGGTTCTGTTTCATATGGTTCCCTGCCTGCAGGGGAAGGTGGGGACTGCGCTCGTTTGGGTGGGGTGAAGTGAGGAGATTTGTGACTCAGATCCCCAGGTGCCTGTGATCCGGTACTTCTGATCTTGTGGCCACACGTCTGTGAGACACATGCAGCCAGCTCCGCTTCTGCTGCCACGGAGCAAATCCAGGAGAGGACGAGACACTGTCACCCCGGCACTTCTCGGTGTGACCGCCCTAACTAATTAGGACAATTATAATATAATCGTGATTTCACGTCTTCACCGTGATACGCTTTGGAGCAATAAACACATTCTGGGGTAAAATCTGAAGAAAACCAAAATTCTGTAAACTCAGATCGTAGCTATGATTATTTACATGTATAATATTTATGTTTATGTATGTGTGTATAGAGAGAGATGAGAGGTAAGTTTCGACGTTGTCTAGTTGTTATGCTATTACTTTTTTGCAAGTGTCGCGATTCTGTGCTGCAGATGCCGCTGTCTGTCTTCTGGCCGCCAGCACCACAAGTGCCAGGATCCCGTCCCCAGCCCATTACAATGAGTGTTAAACGGCGCTCCAGCTTCTGTCAACTGTTTGAAAAATAACAGGAGCCGATTGGCTGTAGCACCGTTTATTATTCGTAACAAGAACTGTATCACTCATTGGAGCAGATGTATTGAGCTTTAACAAGAGATAAATCCAAGGGTGATCAAGAGAGATAAATGTCCAGCCAATCACCTGCTACCTGCCATGTCACAGGCTGTGTTTGAAAAAAGTCAGTAAGAAGCTGATTGGCTGGTCGTTTATCTCTCCTTATCATCCTTGCATTTATCTCTTGTTAAGGCTTCATACATCTGCCCCAGAGACATATCTGCCCTTTGTTTTCAGCAGTGTCAACTACCTGTCTTATGGTCTGAATTAATGACAAACTTCCACCGCAACCAATGAAAGCCTGCCTTTTCCAGTGACAATAGATTTACTGGGGGGGGGGGCTCACCATATCAGCCTGGTACATAGGTGGAGTAGTACCAGGTGTGGGGGGCACCCTACCCCAGCCTGGTGCATAAGAGGAGTAGTGCTAGGGCCTGATTAACCAATAGGCTGATTAGGCTGCAGCCTAGGGCACCATGACTTGGGGGGGGGGCACAGTATGACTGGCGAGTCCTTGAGCGCTCATACACGTGTGATTAGCAGCATTACACTGGGAGCTACATTGTATTAGTTCAGGGCACCTGGAACCTTCATTCAGGCCTTGCTAGTAATAGGCTTCATTTTGAGACCAGTCCCTTCAAACATGGCCGCCTCCATAGTGTATGAGCGGCAGGTGCAAGGTACATTTTCAGATCCGTCTCCTCCGAGCTGTAAGCCTGCTCCCTGCCACGCCGCACTCCCCACCTGCGCTCTCTCAGCAGCGAGCGGACCCCTGGTGGCCGCAGGTCATGGATTAGCTGTCGGTGCAATTCCCTGAATTCTTGATTGCATTCTCCAGAAGGGAGCGACCGCTTGATCTTGACTGAGAATGTAGCTGCTGAGCGGCTCGGGTGTGTTCTACCTGGCTGGCCGCGGCCCAGGAATGTACATACCGGCTGGACCAGTTTACTTATCTCTTCTACCTGTCAGCCTGTCTCTCTGAGGCCTGTAACCGGCGTGCCATGGGTACAATGTCTGCCCCCTGGTATGTTCACAGACCATACTGAAATGCACGATTTGGGGGGATAGGGGGCGGCAGTGGAGAGCTGCAGTGATGTAATATGTGTCCTTTTTCCCAGTATCCGCAGAACAGCGCCACCTAGTCACCACATTAACGTAAAGCACCTCTGGCTCAGAGATCCTCATTAATATTTGTGCTCTGGGCATTGACTTAATCGTGTCACTTATGTGTTGTGTCGTGGCAAAGTCCTGGCTGTGGAATGTAAATCCGAGTCCCCGTGGTATGTTCCGCGCTGCGTGTGTGACACCCGATACGAAGTTATGCTTATTTATTCATTCCGTCTATTGTGGAGGATTTTTTTTTCCGTCACACTTCACTTCTCGTTATGGATTCTCCTCAGTAATCCCAGCTGGCCGGCTCTGGTTCATCGCTACCACACAAACTGTGTCAATAGATTTCATTTTTATTTTTTTAATATATATTCCGCCCTTTGCCGACATGAGACGGTTTGGTTGTCCTGGCGCAGGTGACATAACTATGCTGTGAGTAGGCGAGATATATACCCGTGTGCCCGTTAGGTTATGTTCACCGTCACTTGGCTGCGGCATGTTCTCCTGAGTGTCAGGCATAATTTGTATGCGCCATCCTCGTCTGCATGCGGGTGCTAGGACCCTGCAGGTGTCGCGGCTGTGTGCCCGGTATCTTGGTGGCTGGCAGACAGGATATCTAGGTTGATAGCCAATATGTCGACAACATATGGTCAAAATCTCAGCACAAGCACTATGTTGTCGTGGAACCTGAAAAGGTCGACATGGGTGTTTCACTATTTTTTCTCACATTTTTCGGGAATTTTTCATACTTTAACGTCCACTTGGGCTCCAATTGGGAATGGTAACGCAGAGACGAGCAAAGAGGGACATTAATTGGGGTTGACGTGCTGCGGTGTCGACATTGACGTATTTTTTTTAAAACGTATGTCGACCTTTTCCTTGTATCAATGTCGACCTTTTGGGGGTCATCTTAAACATCGTTGACCTGGCATACCAGACCCACTCCCCTCCAGTTCTGGCTACCTGATAGTCATGCACGTTATATCAAACACTATGTTTATATATGTATGTGTGTGTGTATCTCTTATATATTTAGCTACATCTGTCAATCATTCTGTGAGTGTGTCTATAACGCTGGGCGGAGTCATAGGCTAATAGCCTATCAGAGCCTCCTTGACTCCGCCCACACACACAGCCACAGAATGATTGAGATCACTATACTGCTGACTGCTGCCAGGATTCCTCCCAACTAGCCTGCAATGGCCGGGATCAATTTCACCCCACTTCCTGCAGGTATTGAGCGGAGCCTGTGCCCTCCCCACCAACACCCCACCCGCACGCAGCACACCCACACCCGCAACTCCTTCACCCATGGCATCCCAGCACCTGCCTCTCCGCCACCCACACCAACCCCCATCATGCTCCCTCACCCACCCACACCACCACCACACCCAACAGCGACACCAGCACCCCCACATCCACCTGCGGAAACACTACACCCAACCCTCCCGCACCAACAGCACACTCACCACCCCCTCCCCCCCTCCTCCTCCAACCAACACACCTCTGCACATCCCACCCTTCAGCCACCCACCCCGCAGGCGCTGCTGTCAACAACACAGTCTCTCAAATGCAAAACATGTCCTTTAACACCTTCACCCAAAAACACCATCTCTACCAAAAACTTCCTTCACAACTCCATTCTGTACACCCCACTCTCCAAGCCCTTTTAATGTAACATATATCACCTCTAACTAAACTGGCAATGCTGGAAATCCTCTATACAATACAAATCGTATTTCAAGCAATAAAGGCACTCACAGGTTAAGGTGGCGGAGCCGCTAACAACGGTGTGAAGAGCGCCCGTAGGGCGTGATGAATCACCTAGTATATGTATATGTGTGTATAAATCCTCCTGAAGTACCGCCAGTCAACACTAGATGGACCAAATTATTCCTTAACAGAAAGTGAAAGCAAAATGATCTGCTGGATATGGAGAGAGGGCGCTGTGAAGACAGATTGTAGGGAGCAGATAGGGACTAAGCTGTCATTTTGACAGGCTATTAACTTGTGTGTTTGTGTGTATGTGTTTCTCACAGGAACCGCATTGCGGAACACACTGTTGCTACAATAGAACCACTGCCTGACGACTGCGTGTTTCGCCCCTGGTATGGTATCCGCTTGGCTAACTGGCCCATGGGCCAATCAGAATCTGGGGGAGGGGCTTCACTGAGGTATCTCCATGTTCTGGCAACTTGGGGGGGGGGGACCTATTTGTTATGCTGTGCCATTGAGGTAGGGAAACAGTCTGATTCTCCCCCCATCGATGGCAAAAGTATTCTACATTGACCATAATTCATCGATGGTCGATGACTATCCGTAGCTGGAACTCTGTGGGGTCTCTGTGTCCTCGACGTGGCGCCCCTGTCTAGAGCATGCTGGGAAATGTGCCACTTCACTGCGTATCCTCCCACCGGCAGCGCTCAGGACATTTGGGAAGCAGGTAATTAGCGGATAAGTGCACAGCATTCCTTACAGACACAAGGGCTCCCCAGGGGACGCTGGGATTTTTCGCTACCATTTTTTCCTTTTCCTGTGAAAAGGGCAGCGGCCCAATAATAACGATTTAAAAATACGGAAGATAAAAATCATACTGGTAAGGAGGACAATGGCAGACGTTAACCTTTGTCTTCGTGCGTGACGTGGGCCTGTCTGAGAATAGCAGGAGCTCACCCCCGCCGGACTGTGCAGTCCAGATAAGGACAGTTTGGTGCAGAGCAAAACAGGACGTTTACCCCGGTCACCTTTCCAGGGCAGAGTGCTCAGAATCCGGTTGGGCTGCAGAAGCGACGTGCAGACTTCGGAGATCCTCAGGGGATTTGGGGATCTGTGCTGTCAGGGCAGAACTAGGCTCCCCTGTCCTTGAATAGGTATCGGGGTGGACCCAGTCACATACTCTAAGTAGTGACAGGAACCTGCAGGTGTGCCTGCCAGTCTGCATATCGCTCGCAGTCACCATGATGCTCGTGGGCACAGGTCCTTGCATTGTGGCTCTGCCTTTGGAATAGCAGCACGGACCTCTCTGTTCTCTCTGTATGGAGGCCATGAGCAGGCTTTGCCCATTACACTGCTGCCTCGTTACCTGCTCTGCGTCCTGTTATCAGACCTTTATTGGCTTCCAGTAACTTCAGTTATGTCCTATGTCACTTCCATGATGTCAGACTTCACCTCCTGTTCGGCTGCACCCAAAGCTAATTTCTTATGAAGCGATTATCTGATGGGATAATTCCAGGAGAAGATAAATAATATATTATAGGTATACCTGCTGCCGTTTGAGAGATCTTGGAGGGGGGGTCAGAGTGGCAAGTGTAACATGCGTAGAGGGTCAAAGTGGCAAGTACAGTGTCCGTGGGGGGGGGGGGGGGTCAGAGCGGCAAGTGTAACATGCGTAGGGGGTCAAAGTGGCAAGCGCAGTGTCCTGGGGGGGTGTCAGAGCGGCAAGTGTAACATGCGTAGGGGGGTCAAAGTAGCAGGCACAGTGTCCGTGGGGGGGGGGGCAAGGTTGCAAGTGCAACATGTGTAGGGGGTCAAAGTAGCAAGCGCAGTGTCCTGGGGGGGTCAGAGTGGCAAGTGCAACATGCGTAGGGGGTCAAAGTAGCAAGCGCAGTGTCCTGGGGGGGGGAGGTCAGAGTGGCAAGTGTAACATGCGTAGGGGGTCAAAGTAGCAAGCGCAGTGTCCTGGGGGGGTGTCAGAGCGGCAAGTGTAACATGCGTAGGGGGGTCAAAGTAGCAGGCGCAGTGTCCGTGGGGGGGGGGGGGGGCAAGGTTGCAAGTACAACATGCGTAGGGGGTCAAAGCAGCAAGTGCAGTGTTCCTGAGGGGGGGGGGGGCAGAGTGGCAAGTGCAACATGTGTAGGGGGTCAAAGTGGCAAGTGCAGTGTCCTGGGGGGGGGGTCATAGCGGCAAGTGTAACATGCGTAGGGGGTCAAAGTAGCAAGCACAGTGTCCTGGGGGGGGGGGGAGGTCAGAGTGGCAAGTGTAACATGCGTAGGGGGTCAAAGTAGCAAGCGCAGTGTCCTGGGGGGGTGTCAGAGCGGCAAGTGTAACATGCGTAGGGGGGTCAAAGTAGCAGGCGCAGTGTCCGTGGGGGGGGGGGGGGCAAGGTTGCAAGTACAACATGCGTAGGGGGTCAAAGCAGCAAGTGCAGTGTTCCTGAGGGGGGGGGGGCAGAGTGGCAAGTGCAACATGTGTAGGGGGTCAAAGTGGCAAGTGCAGTGTCCTGGGGGGGGTCATAGCGGCAAGTGTAACATGCGTAGGGGGTCAAAGTGGCAAGTGCAGTGTCCCCTGGGGGGGGGGGGGGGGTCAGATTGATAAGTGCAACTGTGTGTTAGAGTCAGTGGTAAGTGCAGCGGGCATGGGGGGGTCAGAGTGGCAAGTACAGCATGTGGTAGGAGGTCATAGTGACAAGTGCAGCTGGCGTTGGGGTGGTCAGAGTGGCAAGTGCAGCGGACATGGGGGGGGGTCAGAGTGGTAAGTGTCTGTGGGGGTCAGAGTGGTAAGTGTAGTGGGTGTAAGGGGGTCAGAGTGACAAGTGCAGCGGACATGGGGGGGGGGTCAGAGTGGTAAGTGTGTGTGTAAGGGGTCAGAGTGGAAAGTGTAGAGGGTGTAAGGGGGTCAGCGTGGCAAGTTCAGCCGGCATAGGGGTGTCATGATGACAACATTCACAGCGAGTGTCTGCGATCCGGAATGAGTGAATAAATATGGGTCCCTTTATGGCCGACATATAGAAACATAAATCATTTATAAGTTTTAAATAGACCAAGAACAATTTGATATGTGATCCGAAGAGCTGACAGTTTCCGTCCCCCTATCTGGGCTGAGAGCGGTACTGGGTTACTTATAGCAGCATTTGGGAATATGTCCCCTTCTCCCCCACCACGTTCCTCGGGAGACCTCAGCATTGCATGACAATGCTAAGCACCCTCTCCGCAAAGACGGGGTTAAATTGTGTGCTAAACTTGGGGTCATTCGTCAAGCGAGCCTTAATCGGTTGGAAAACTGGGACCCCAGGGCTGCCCCTGTTATAAATGGAATGGGAAAATGTCCCAGAGAGGCAAGCAGTGCCCTCGGAGAGAGCGTTCCCACAGAACCGCCACGCAGATTAGCTTAACCCTTTATCAGGGTCACGCAGGCTCTGTCACCGAGAGGATGGGAGTATGAGCAGGGAGAACTCTCAGGCCCCTGCATCCACATCGCAGCAGCTGGATACCTACGCAGTGCCATTCCTATTCCTGGGGATGTATGCGGAACCTGGATATTATTATATTTATAACCTGGGTGCAAATATAGTCACTTGCTTATCAGAAGGACACAGAGCTTGCACTCTAGCTGGACGTCCTAATACGGCAGAATGTTATAAACAGGAGTCAATGGGAAATGTGTACTGAGATTCAGATCTGATCGCAGTACAAATTTGTTCTCAAAATGGGCAAAACCATGTTCACTGCAGGGGGGGCAGATGTAACATGTATAGAGAGAGAGTTAGATTTGTGTGAGTTATTTTGTTTCTGTGCAGGGTAAATACTGGATGCATTATTCTTACACTGCAATTTAGATTTCAGTTTCAACACACCCCACACAAATCTAACTCTCTCTGCACATGTTACATCTGCCCCACCTGCAGTGCACACGGTTTTGCCCATTTTGAGAACAAATTTGTACTGCGATCAGATCTGAATAAGGGCCATTGTCTGCTCTTTCTGAGCTTCTTATATAGTAGTCACTGGCATCAATGTAGTCTGCATGCCGTGTAATACGCACAGCCGGGGCCTATAGTGCCGATCCACTGCATGCTTTCCTGCAGCTGCACAGTGGTCAGTATTGCTGTCTTACAGCACTGAATGAGTTCAGATCCTGAGCAGGGCCCTGTGTGTGCGGAGTTTATATGTTCTCTCCGAGTGTGTGCCTTGGTTTCCACAGACACTCCAAAACATACTTGGTACCTGGTAGGGATGGCCATCGTTGTCAATTCTGCAACTGGCCATCGATAGTGCTTAACTATGCAATGGATGACCATCGATCATTTTGCATATCGATGGTCATCCATTGTGTTTGATTGATTGGCCTGTGGGCCAATGAAAACACAGGACGGGGCTTCGCTGTTTTGGGGGGCAAAGCTATGCCCCGTGTCCCGGCACTTTGAGAAAAAAAAAAAAAGCAAAACATCGTTTTGCTATTCCATCGATGGAAGGAAACCATCTGGTTCTCCCCCCATCGATGGCAAAAGTATTCGACATCGGCCATGAACCATCGATGATTTCGAATCATCGATGGTCGATGGCTATCCCTATTACCTGGCAGATGGTTCAAGGTAAACCGTCTGTTCCATGTTATAGTGTGTGTGTGTGTGTGTGTGTGTGTGTGTGTGTATCTGTGTAAGCTCCAACGGGACAATAACCAATGGAACTATTTAAATGTCAGCACTGTGTAAGGTTGTTGCGCTATGCAAATAAATCGCATGTCCTCCGCCTCTTTTGGATAACCCTGATTTTCTCTCCTTCTATAAGCTTTTGGAACCACCCCCGATGTGAAAGCCGTGGTTGGGATTGAAAGTGTATCCACCTAGTGATAGAGGCGGCCATGTTGTTTCATGACTTGTTGCGCTACAAAGAAACCTGATTGGTTAAAGCCGAAGCTTTACATTATTTAGTCTATGTTGCTGAAGGATTTATCCATTCTGATTGGCCAGAGCTTTCTCCCTACAGAACCGGATTTTGAGCTGGATTAAGACAAGACCCTACAGTGATTTCTGGGCTTGCCTAATTTTCCTATTTCCCTCACCGTTATTTTCCAGAGTCCCATATGATGCCCACCAATGCACAGCCGCTTCCATCAACAGAAGTTCTCTCGTAGCTCAGAATTATGTCTCGATACTTTCTGACTTAGTGGTCAGAGTCGTAGTCTCAGTTGAACCTCCATATAGTGGTTAAATGAGTCGGAATAGGGACATTGGCGTTAAGGCTGGCCTTGTGTTGCACCTCCTGACCATGAATGTGTTGCGTGAAAGTTCCTCAGAAGAAGTGCAACAAAACCGTATGGCTATAGTCTGCGATGCCTGTATTCGAAGACCTGCTTGGATTTCTCTGGCCTCCAAGAACCTTTGAAGTATGCTGGTTCTTTTGTTGCTGCCTTCTAACTTCTGCACTACTGACTATTCAATAGAAGACCATCCCCTTGCTGTACAGTTGTCCATCTTCAGTGCTGGCTGTGTTTCCTGATAGATCTAGAAGACCTCTGTGGAGAAAAGTCTCACTGGTCAAGTGGTTCTTGCCCATGTTTGGAAATCTATAATGGGTAGACATCCCATCCACCCTGATCTATGGCACCTCCCCTCCCATCCTCCCTGGTCTATGGCTGCTTAAGTGGGTAGAATCCCACCATAATCCTCCCTGGTCTTTAGCCGATTTAAAAGAGAGACTCCTGAATGTCCCTAATCTATGGCTTATTTAATGGGGACCCCCCCATCTTTGCTGGTCTATTGCTGCTTTAGTGGCAAGACTACCTGTCATTCCTGGTCTATAGCCCCTTTAACTGAGAGACTCCCAGTCCTCCCTGGTCTATGACCTCTGTAATGGGAACACCTCCTGTCCTCTCTGGCCTATGGCCACTTTAATAATAAGGTTCCCCGTCCTCCCTGGTCTATGACCTCTGTAATGGGAATACCTCCTGTCCTCTCTGGCCTATGGCCACTTTAATAATAAGGTTCCCCGTCCTCCCTGGTCTATGACCTCTGTAATGGGAATACCTCCTGTCCTCTCTGGCCTATGGCCACTTTAATAATAAGGTTCCCCGTCCTCCCTGGTCTATGACCTCTGTAATGGGAATACCTCCTGTTCTCTCTGGCCTATGGCTGCTTTCATAAGAAGGTTCCCCGTCCTCCCTGGTCTATGACCTCTGTAATGGGAACACCTCCTGTCCTCTCTGGCCTATGGCCGCTTTAATAAGAAGGTTCCTCATCCTCCCTGGTTTATGACCTCTGTAATGGGAATACCTCCTGTCCTCTCTGGCCTATGGCCACTTTAATAATAAGGTTCCCCGTCCTCCCTGGTCTATGACCTCTGTAATGGGAATACCTCCTGTCCTCTCTGGCCTATGGCTGCTTTCATAAGAAGGTTCCCCGTCCTCCCTGGTCTATGACCTCTGTAATGGGAACACCTCCTGTCCTCTCTGGCCTATGGCCGCTTTAATAAGAAGGTTCCTCATCCTCCCTGGTTTATGACCTCTGTAATGGGAATACCTCAGGGTTGCCGACTTTAAAAAAATCCTCTCCGGGAGAAGCCCGGAGAGTAATCTTGCATTACGAGTTTTTGGGGGGCGGGGCTTAACTGTGACATCATTAAGCCCCGCCCCCATTACTTCAAATAGCAGAAATAACTGATATCCATGGAGGGGGCGGGGCTAAAACGACACGATTGTGCCGTTTTAGCTCCGCCCCCTCCCCGGAGACCCGCGGATTGCGGCATATAAATGCCACGATCGGGGGGCTCAGTGGGGGTCCCCCTGATTCCGGGAGGGTTGCCCACCCTTCCGGGGGCCGGGAGGAAGGAACCGATTTTTGGGAGACTCCCGCAAATTCCGGGAGGGTCGGCAACCCTGGAATACCTCCTGGCCTATGGCCGCTTTAATAAGAAGGTTCCCCGTCCTCCCTGGTCTATGGCCTCTGTAATGGGAATACCTCCCGTCCTCTCTGGCCTATGGCCGCCTCAATGGGGAGACTCAGGATTTTCCCTGTCTCCTGTGAGAATGAAGCTGCCTCTCTAAATGCTTAGTAGACCTGGTTAGAGGTCACCTCCTAGATGTGGCCTTTGCGTGAAGACCTCTAATGAGCTTTCAGTGTTAGAGCCTCACCCCCTTACAGATGTATTTGCTATGTTCCACTTCTCTCTGTGTGTGTATGTATATATATATATATATATATATATATATATATATATATATATTATACACAAGCTACTACAAACAAGCGACACTGAATCTCGCCCCTACTTGGCCTTAATGCTTTCAACCTTGAATGTTCGTCAATATTTACTCTTGAAAGCCGTAGCTGTCGGGCAGCTCGAGGTAATGCGCTCAGCCCAGTCTACCTGGACACCTGCAGCACGCATGACAGTCATTGTGTTGAGATTCCCTGCACGGCCTAGCCGCGCGCTTCATCAAAGAGTCCGTCATGGAAAGTGGCCCCAGGTTTCCGCTTCCTCTGCCTTTGGTGCTACGTCCTTGATGTTCTTCATATTTTCCTTCTTCACCGCACATCAAATATACTTTAAAAATTTTTTCTCTTTTTATGGCTTACTTCCTCCTCTTCACGGTTTTGAAGCTGTTGACCTTACGAGTAATGATGACAGTTGATGCCTTTTAGAGGCTGTTTGGCATTAAAATTCAAATACATTATTATTATTATTACTATGGCAAAACAAATTCCACCTGTATCTCCCGTCTGGCACCAGCTATAACTGTATTCCTGCCGGCCCATCTCAGACACATGAAACTGCCTGTAATAGTCACTGCTATCTTTCCGAGCGAGGTCCCTTTTCTATCCCAGGGGGATTAAATAGCCTTTTAACTCTGCTTCCTCCTGGGATCTGTGTTTGGAGGGGACATCGTTAGAAGGGGGAGGGCTTGCGTTAGGAATAAAGAGTTTCCCACCAGAAAGTTGAGAAACCTATTTTGGGAGACCAGAGATGACATCAGTCCTAACGGAACCTTTATCTATTTGTGTGTTGGCTTGTTATGAATGCCAACCTCCCCGGCCTTTATCTGACTTTCTCTCTCTCACACACACATACATACTGAGCTTCAGAAATACAGCCCTGCTCTCTACTCTCCATGATCAGGAACACTGGTGCCATTTAGAAGAGATGCTGACCACCATTTTCCTTTGCTTTATGAGGCGCAGGACAAAGAAACATTCTCGGTCACTTCACAAGGGAAGCTTGGGTGGGAAAAAAAAAACTCATTTTAATTATTATTATTTCAACGTCAACAAGTGATGTGGCTTCTTCAGCTGTCAAAAAAAGAGCAGGACACAAATGTGGTGGCCACTCTTAGGCCAGTCCTTCTGTTGGGCCCGGGCAAAGAGGTCTCTCTTTCACTCGTTCTTGAGCGTTGGTTGCAGGAGACTCTGAGGGTTCCATTGGAAATCCGGTCTATCTCCGGACGGCGTTTATGATTGTCCCCGTTCAGTGATCTAACCAATGTCGTCTGGATCAAGCGTTACTCTTAGGGGCCTTCAGTGTAGAAATACTAGATCAATTTTGCCGATAGCACCGGTAGCGGCTTGCTCCCGAGAAAGGCTTTCCGTGGTGACGAAATTTCAATATGACGCAGTGGTTACATTTAGGCCCTTATTCAGATTGCTTCGTACGGACGTGTGTTCGGGCAGCGGACCGATGTTTTGAGTATACGCATGAGTCTTTTCTGCGCATATCTGTACGCAGAGCACGTACGAACTCGGCGAGAATTCTGCACGCCCGGTGCACGCTCCCGGCCATCCGAGCAGTGGGTGGAAAGGGGCGTGGAGGGCTGAACAGTCTCAGTACCATATGCGGACGCCCTGCATTCCAATGAAAACGCTGGGCGTACGTATGGAAATGCGTCCGTGACGCACGTGCGGGGAGTGGACAGCTGACATAGCTGGATGCCCGCCCATATCCCTGCTTTTCTTCGGACATATGTACGAGTGGTCTAGACCACTCGTGCATGGACGAGCGATTGCCCCATCATGTCACCCTATCATGCTCCCTCTTCTCCACTGAGTAATACAAAGGTCTTGGCGATGTCACATTAATAAGTTGTGTTGCTGTGGATCCTTGTTGAGTCCACAAAATGGCTGCCCCCGCTATTTGGGGACACTAATAACTGTTACACATCTGCTACCCTGAATAACAATCTAATAGTAGTTAGGATGATAGGAACTACTGTATATTCTCCCTGGTGCGCGCTGGAAGCGGCTCAGTAACTGAATGGGGATTCAGCGCTTCTGTCCAGATTCGTGAATTGCTGTGCAGTTGTTCTGTACCCGGCGCTGTGCGCAGTCTCACGTAATACTACATGGGGAGGAATGAGCAGAATGTGTGTGCGGGTTCTGGGCACACTGCGCCCTGAGCGTGCACCGGGTATATGGTCAGCACAGGGCTGGAGTAGAAGAATGCTGTGTGGGAAAATGTTCTATTTAAGTGGTTCTCAGAGCCTGATACTGGTAGCGTCTGGCACACACAAGATATTCATGACATGGTTCCTCGTTCCCATGACTAATTCTAAATGTGGCTTGAAAATGCACCATGAAGCCGGACAGTATTGCTCCTGTAAGGCTGTGCGATGGATGACCCGGCCATGAATCCATGCAGGGGGAGATGTGATATGTGAATATAGCCTTACATCATCATCCCAAGAGATATACCCAGAATCCTCTCCTCCTGTCCTCTGTATACAACATGTCTGTACTTCATCCCCTGTGATATACTGTGACCACAGTCCTCTACTCTCACATAGGAACCTGCGTGTACCTCATCCTGCCCTCATATGTACCCAGAATCCTCCACTCTCGCTATATATCACATATGAACCTGGATGCACCTCATCATCCCCTGAGATGTACTCAGAATTCTCCTCTCACTGTAAATCACACAGGAACCTGCGTGACCCTCATCATGCCCTGAGATTTACCCAGACACCCCCCCCCCCCCCTTCTCGCTGTATATCACATAGGAACCTGCATGCACCTCATCTTCCCCTGAGATTTACCCAGAATCCCCTCCTCTCACTGTATATCACATATGAACCTGCCTGCACCTCATCATCCCCTAAGATTTACCCAGACTCCTCTCCTCGTCCTCTGTATAAAACATGTCTGTACTTCATCCCATGAGATATTACTGTGACCACAGTCCTCTACCCTCACATAGGAATCTGAGTGTACCTCATCCTGCCCTCGTATGTACCCAGAATCCTCCTCTCTCACTGTATATCACATATGAACCTGGGTGCACCTCATCATCCCCTGAGATATAGTCCGAATCCTCCTCTCTCACTGTGTATCACATAGGAACCTGCGTACACCTTGTCATCCCGATATATACCCAGAATCCTCCTCTCTTGCTGTATATCACATAGGAACCTGTGTGACCCTCATAATCCCCCTGAGATTTACCCAGACTTCCCCCCCCGCTGTATATCACATAGGAGCCTGCGTGCACCTTATCATCCCCTGAGATTTACCCAGAATCCCCCCCTCGCTGCATATCACATATGAACCTGCGTGCACCTCATCATCCCCTGAGATTTACCCAAAATCCCCCCCCTCTCTCGCTGCATATCACATATGAACCTGCGTACACCTCATCATCCCCTGAGATATACCCAGAATCCCCCTCTCGCAGCATATCACATATGAACCTGCGTGCACCTCATCATCCCCTGAGATTTACCCAAAATCCCCCCCCTCTCTCACTGTATATCACATATGAACCTGCGTGCACCTCATCATCCCCTGAGATTTACCCAGAATCCCCCTCTTGCTGCATATCACATATGAACCTGCGTGCACCTCATCATCCCCTGAGATATAGTGCGAATCCTCCTCTCTCACTGTATATCACATAGGAACCTGCGTACACCTTGTCATCCCGAGATATACCCAGAATCCTCCTCTCTCGCTGTATATCACATAGGAACCTGTGTGACCCTCATGATCCCCTGAGATTTACCCAGACTCCCCCCCCCCCCCCTCGCTGTATATCACATAGGAACCTGTGTTCACCTTATCATCCCCTGAGATTTACCCAGAATCCCCCCTCTCGCTGCATATTACATATGAACCTGCCTGCACCTCATCATCCCCTGAGATTTACCCAGAATCCCCCCTCGCTGCATATCACATATGAACCTGCCTGCACCTCATCATCCCCTGAGATTTACCCAAAATCCCCCCTCTCGCTGTATATCACATATGAACCTGCCTGCACCTCCTCATCCCCTGAGATTTACCCAGACTCCTCTCCTCGTCCTCTGTATACAACATGCCTGTACTTCATCCCTGAGATATACTGTGACCACAGTCCTCTACCCTCACATAGGAACCTGCCTGCATCTCATCATCCCCTGAGATATACCCACAATCCCCCCCTCTCGCTGTATATCACATAGGAACCTGCGTGCACCTCATCATCCCCTGAGATATACCCAGAATCCTCCTCTCTCGCACAAGTCTCTCCTACTTTAGATGACCAAGAAATATGTTTGTACATGGGGCCGCAAGCTTTGGTACTTCTGCTGGGAGTCGGCTGCCCTGTGCTTCTCCATACAGAGGACCCCAGGGACCCGCACACACTGATCCCCCAGACACTGGCACTCCTGTAGGAGGACACAGCTGCTGGAGGGGCACACATGTACATGTACACGCACACATGGACATTTAAGATCTTTTTGCTTTTGTGGACTCTTGCTTGCAAATCGTCCCTATTTGGCCTATCCTGATACTGCCTCCTATGGCCTCTCCTATCTGCTGTGTCATGGACCTCATTATGTACCATGTACTTTTGTCCCACTGTGTGCTATACCCCCATGTGTATCCATACAGGGTATATCATACTACTACACATGGGGTGGGTTTTTCCATGTATGCCTTCGGTCGTTGTATGGTGAATCTCTCACAGTATAACCTTAGTAGTGCACCCAACATGGCTGCCTTATCGTGTACACTTGTGTATGGGATGAAAATGTCATGGACCTGGTTATGCAGAGACATTACGCGCTGCAATCCCCCATTTTGTGCCATCTCTTCTAGGTGTGACCTATTCCACCCAGGGTAACCCAGCAGCGCGCACAACATGGCTGCCTCGCCTAGTACCCATGGAAGTTGTCACCCAAAATGCCTGCACCAACCCTGCATTATACATCTTGTGCTCTCTGGATTTTCTATCTTCTGTTCTTTGCCAGTATATAACCTATAAATGTGCAGATACCCAGAACCCCCCTCCTGTCAATATCATCCCCTGACACTTTGGGGGTCCCAGAACAATGGCCGAGTGGGACCCCAAGTGTGAATGTGAAATTGTTCTGGGACCCAAAGTGTCATTGCCTTGGGACCCCACAAGTGTCAGTGTGAAATTGTTCTGGGACCCCAAAGTGTCACACTGTCTCTCTGGGGGTCCCAGGATGATTTTCAGACCATTATCACAGTAAGGAGGAGGTTGCCCATCGCTCCTGGAAATGTCTGTGCCTTTAGTTCTTCCAGTGACTACATACTATCTCCCTGTTACCACGGGGTGTTCCTGTAGGTGCCCTGCTCACGGCATCCCCCCCCCCCAGTGTGTCTATTGTACACAGTGAGACCCGCAGCTCCGAGTCCCAGCTCTACCGCAGGACCTGGTTCCCACACTCAGAATTTGCAGGGTCAGAAGAGACACAAAAGCAGCGGCTGGAAGCCAGGAACTCAATAGAGACAGGGGTGGGGGGAAGGCCGAAGCCACCTTTATCTCTGTGTAATAGTGCTGCTGTGTCCCCATAGTCCTCCTTCTCTTATTTACCTAGAAGCTGATAACCACCTTTCATCCCTCCCAGTCTGTCCTGGGATTGTATTGTTCTCATATTCCAGAGTGCATTCATGTCCAGGATGCAGGGAACTTCTCTCCCAAGAGCTTGCCCTTCACAGTAGATTTTATCATTTGCATTACTGTAATATCTGTTTGCTGAGTTCTACAGCGTTGAGGAAGCTGTTGAATACTAGCTACAGGCTGAGAAATAGGTTTCCCCGGACCATGCAATGACCATACACATCCATATCTGTATGCGCAGGGTTAGGATCTGTGATGTGTCGTACTTGCACGCTGCTTATAACGTGGTTTAGTGCATACAGGGGCAGATTAACCTCAGTGAAGTGATAAAGGGTTTTTTATCACCGGCCAATCAGCTCCTACCTGTGAAGTTACAGGCTTGGTTTGAAAATGACAGGTAAGAGCTGATTGGCCGGTGATAAAAACCAGACACTTTATCACTTCACCGAGCTTAATAAATCTGCCCCACGGTGAGGTAAAATAAAAGAGTTCTAGGTGAGTGCCCCACATCTTGCACCTGGGTGTAATTTTTGCCTCAGGGCCCCATTGCCTTATAGATCCTTCAGCAGAATGCTGGTAACCTGGCAGGCTGGGAAGTGGTGAATGACGATGAGCTGGTTGGGGTACCACACACATACTGGTGACCACATAGACGGCGTGATCTGGGAATGGGATCTTAGATTCAGCCTTCCCGTCTGTTTAGTCTGCATGTGTTATGTCTCGTTGGCCGCAGTCCCCTCATTGACTCAGGACACAGCTGTCTAGATCCCACTCCAGAGGTGGCTGGTCACACCGCGTGTCTCATGGCTGTGATAATAGTGTGCTACTACCTTCTCCGTAGTTCCCAGAGCTGCCAGTCAGTCACCCTCCTCCTAAGACTAAGACACTGGTCCTGTTTTCCTGATAGGGGCCCAGGGAGAGCTGTGTGGGTGTGGGGTGGGGGGGGGGGGGGTGCTCAGCACAGGGAGAGCTGGTGGTGTGGGAGTGGGGGGCATAGGGAGAGCCGTTTGTGTGTGGGTGGGCACAGCACAGGGAGAGCTTGTGGTCGGGGGGAAGGGGGGCACAGGGAGAACTGTGGTGCGGGCAAGAGGGGTGTGTGGGGGGGGGCAGGCAAAGGGAGAGCTGGTAGTGTGGGCAAGGGGGGTCACAGAGCGGGTTGTGTGTGTGTGGGGGGGGGGGGGGCATTGCACAAGGAGAGCTGGTGGTGTGGGCAGGGGGGGGGGCACAGGGAAAGCTGGTGGTTTGGTGAAGGGCACAGAAGGAGCTGGTGGGGTGGGCATAGGGAGAGCCCCGGTGGTGTGTGTGTGTGGGGGGGGGGTTCAGGGAGACCCATTGGCGTGGGGCTGGGATTAGAGAAGCCTCCTCTGTCTCAAACTTTTCTGCTTATCTTTCCTCAGTGGAAAATGCTGTGAGCCATCTCTTCCCACGGCATCCTTAAAAAGTTGTGGCACCGCTTCTTTGCCCACGATGCCCTGACGGCGCGCGTCGGGTATTGGTTGTTTGCACATTTTATTTTTGTTTTGAAGTTGGTGAAATGGAAATTGCATACAACGTTCTCCAGCTGCGATTAATTGCCAGTTTCTCCTGCGCATAATTATTCTTAAAAATATTTTATATTATTACGTGGCACCAACAGCCGTGGGTAGCGAGTATTTATTCCGTCACATTACTCGTCTTTGTGAATTTGTGGCCATATTGAAGTGATTGTTTGGAAACTTTTTTTGATAAAGCTTTGTGTGTTGCCCTGGGGGGCAGTTTGGAATCCTTATTTGCCTCGGGGGCAGGGCTGCCATCGGGGGGGGGGGGGGGGGACTGGCGAGACACCAGTCATAGGTCCGAACAGAAAGGGGGCCTGGAACTAGAGTCTACAACATATAATTTGTCAACATGCATTGCGGGTCCCATTTTGTTAGTCCTCACCCCACAATTTCTGATGGCCGCCTTGCCCGGGGATAGCTGCATTTAGTTTTCTGTGAGGTAAAGTTACTCCGCTTATGTTTTTTCTGCTGTATTTTTAGTCAGCGGAGTTTTGCATTTAGTCAGACAAACTGAAATAGCGAGTTTTGGCATATATCGCATGCGCAGAAACGCATGTGCGCAACCCTGCGTGTCTGTCTGATCCCGAAGTGTGCGCTATGCAGTGGGGACTGGGTGGCGACAAAAGGCGTTGTGGTAGCTTGAGTTTAATCCTTTTCTGAGGCTGCGCACGATGAGGGCACGCCCATGGCGGTGTGTTAAATGATTGCTATGGAAGAACGTGATTGGCCTGCACAGAGCTTTGACCTCAACTTCGTCAAATGTGCTTGATATGAACTGGATCACCAGCTGAGTCAGATATGATTAAGTTATTTAGGTACTTATGTAGTAACTGGGCTGCCGATTTCTAAATCGGGTCGGATCGGGAGATCGCATCGCATCGCATGCGACCATGCGATTCGATGCGATGCGATGCGATGACCCGATTTTTCCATAGGAATCAATGTTAAAATGGACTGAGTCCATTTTAACATGGAATTCAATGGGAAAAATGGGTCCTTTTCATACCCCTACTATCCAAGTGGGCATGGAGTTGGATATAAACCTGTGGCGAGCGTAGCGAGCCACCGAGCCCGAAGCGTGGCGAGCGAAGCGAGCCCCGCGAGGGGACGAATACCGTCCCCTCGCGGGGCTCGCTTCGCTCGCCACGCTTCGGGCTCGGTGGCTCGCTACGCTCGCCACAGGTTTATATCCAACTCCATGCCCACTTGGATAGTAGGGGTATGAAAAGGACCCATTTTTCCATAGGAATCATTTTAACATTGATTCCTATGGAAAAATCGGGTCATCGCATCCGATATCGGATGCGATGCGATGCGATGCGATGCGATATCGCATCGCATCGCATCTGATTGTATGCCTTAACTTAAGGCATACAATCAAAAAATCGGCAGCCCAGTTACTACATAAGTACCGTTATTTATATAGCACACACACATATAATGCAGCGCTGTACGCAGTGTCACATTAGTCCCTATACTAGTGGCACTTGCAGTACACTCTCTATACCCCATCACATGGAGATAAATACACATTAGGGGTTAATTGTTTTTTTTTTTTTGTCAGAATCCAATTAACCTACCCGTCTGGTTTGGAAACGAGTGATTAAGCCCGGGGGGGGGGGGGGGGGGCGCAGGGCAGGGTAGGGTAGGGTAAACCCCCACAGACCTGGGGAAAACAAGCAAACAACACACAGTTATGGAATGACACATACTGTATAATATAATGTGCGGGTGTCCACGTACGTTTGGCCATGTAGTGTGTATATGTTCTCCCCATTAAACTCGGTCACAAGATGGCCGTCTCCCCGTTCATCAGGCCTCAGATGTGCTTGTGGGCTTCTCATGCAGGCACTAAATCCAGTCAGCTCAGCAATGTATTGAGATATAGGATACTGCGACCCCACACTTATCACCATGTGAGAACCCTGGAATGCTGGGAGCTTTGCCTCCCTCGGGGGAGACATTTAGGCGATGGAATCTCTTCTCTCAGCATGATAAATCCAGGCTTTGGTTCTGTAGGGATCAGCCTTCCACCAGTTGTCATGGATGGTCCTCATCTTCCCTGGGGCTCCATACAGCAGAATCGCAGGGGGTCACCCTTGGAATGTCTCTGGCCACTCACAGGAGCCCCCAGGCTGCCCCTCTTCTTAATGACTTGGAAGTGCTAATTAATGTGCAACAGGAAGACTCAAACAATAACATGAGGCTGAGTCCTCCTTGGGATTTATCTCATCCCATTAGGCTCCCTAGGTGCCATTGGAATGATAATGATCTCCGATAATTAGGGTAACAGGACAGAGAACGGCTTTTGTTGAGGCGATTTGGAATGCTGATGAGCACAGGTTCCCGTATTGTGCGGGATAACCCAAACTCACCTCTCCCGGGTGCAGGGGCCGCGCAAACAGGCAAACACTTGATTTGCTCCCTCATACGCCATCTAGTGACCGCTGGCATGTATAACCCTTGAATTCCCACCGTAGAGGTGAGGAGCTGTGTTCGCCTTTTATTATATAGGATATAGGTTGAAGCCTGGTATACAGCGGTGAATATTTGCCCGGACCTCTCTTCTCTCTCCCATCCAGCATCCTACAAGGGGGACACTACTTCTGCTTGGTAACTACACCTCCCAGCATGCCCTGCTGCAGTTATGCTGTTAGGGCCTGATAAAATGGTGGCAGGGCATGCTGCGGTGCCTGGTTCCATGGCTGCTGATTGGCATAGCACCCATTCACTACCAGGCTATATTATGATCGGCCACCCTGGCATTTTGAGTCCGAAAGGTAGTGTTTGGAAGCAGAAGACGGCTCAGTGCTTGTGTGCGAACTGGGCGACATATTACCTCTCACGCGCTGTGGACCAGATCATGGGAATTTTCTGCTTTACTTTGAAGTTCAGTCCGTTCCGCCAGAGTGGAATCCTTGTGTAGATGCTGAAAGGCAGGTGAGGTGCATACAGAGCGCAGGTGTGTGTATCCAGCACTTCTGCTAGAAAGCGTCTAACGGCGTAACATAAGCCGCTGCCTGGCCGGCTCATATATGGGTTGTTGTGCCCCCCAGGGATCTTTCGGGTGACGTCAGAGAACCCACACCTTACAGGTATCCCCACCACAAACCACCCTGTGGTACTGACAGGATAGGTGGGGACTGTGTGACGCAATGGAGGCCAGAACCACCCGCAACACAGGAAGCACCAGGGTTCAATCTGGTGTCTGTGTACTAAGCCTTGGTGAGAGATAGGGTTATATGTACTAAGCCTTGGTGAGAGATAGTATTATAGGTACTAAGCCTTGGTGAGAGATAGTATTATAGGTACTAATCCTTGGTGAGAGATAGTGTTATATGTACCACACCTTGGTGAGAGATAGGGTTATATGTACTAAGCCTTGGTGAGAGATAGGGTTATAGGTACTACGCCTTGGTGAGAGATAGGGTTATATGTGCTAAGCCTTGGTGAGAGATGGTGTTATAGGTACTAATCCTTGGTGAGAGATAGTGTTATATGTACTAAGCCTTGGTGAGAGATAGGGTTATATGTACTAGGCCTTGGTGAGAGATAGTGTTATAGGTACTAAGCCTTGGTGAGAGATAGGGTTATAGGTATTAAGCCTTGGTAAGAGATAGTGTTATATGTACTACACCTTGGTGTGAGATGGGGTTATATGTACTAAGCCTTGGTGAGAGATATTGTTGTTATATGTACTAAGCCTTGGTGAGAGATAGTGTTATATGTAACCACATCTTGGTGAGAGATAGGGTTATATGTACTAAGCCTTGGTGAGAGATAGTGTTATATGTACCACGCCTTGGTGAGAGCTATGCCGCTCATACACGTCCCGATACGGGCGTGCGCTCCGTGCTTAACTAGCATCGCATTGCATGCGTTGTGCATGCGATGCGATGAAATCTAAGTACAAAAAGTATGTGCAAGCACATACTTTTTGTACTGTGCGATGAGGTGCCGCGGGAGCGCGCACCCCAAAGCACACATCGCACAGCCCGCATCGCATCGTGTAGTGTTATAGGTGCTAAGCCTTGGTTAGAGAGAGTGTTATAGGTACTACGCCTTGGTGAGAGATAGTACATATAACACTATCTCTCACCAAGGCTTATTACATATAACACTATCTCTCACCAAGGTGTACCTATAACACTATCTCTCACCAAGGCTTAGTAACATATAACACTAAGTCTTGGTGAGAGATAATGTTATATGTACTAAGCCTTGGTGAGAGATAATGTTATATACTAAACCTTGGTGAGAGATAGTGTTATAGGTACTAAACCTTGGTGAGAGATAGTGTTATAGGTACTAGGCCTTGGTGAGAGGTAGTGTTATAGGTACTACACCTTTGTGTGAGATAGGGTTATAGGTACTACGCCTTGGTGAGAGATAGGGTTATAGGCATAAGCCTTGGTGAGAGATAGTGTTATAGGTACTAAGCCTTGGTGAGAGATAGTGTTATAGGTACTAGCCTTGGTGAGAGATAGTGTTATATGTACTAAGCCTTGGTGAGAGATAGTGTTATATGTACTAGGCCA